>NW_023659175.1:0-21941 GCF_015228065.2 Penaeus monodon
ACTAACGATGTACTTTTCAACTGTAAAAGGCGCAGCATAAAAGGTAGAGCCATTTGTCCGCTCATGTGCATTTCATTTTCTTAATCAATAAAAAAATAAGCAAACAATAAGATATGTATATATATCCTCTCTTTAGATTCATTAACCCTAAACAAACTTTTGTTTTTAATAATATCAACTTGGCTCTTACAGTGAATATTTCAACCGCACAAATCTCACCACCTTGAACACCGGCAAGTTACAGACTGACGCTTTCTTTGAGGAATATGACGTCATTTGCTGAAACTGTGATTGTAATTGCCAATACTGCACTTTGGTTATAAATGGCTGTTAAGCAATAGTTTCGTGTTTGTTAGGGTTTCATACATGGAAAGATAAATGAGCCATTTTCATTAACTTACATACGATATACGAAGCTCCTTAACTACCAGTAATTTAGGCAGATGCGTATTATAAATACCAGTAATTTATATATATACAGTAACAATTATTGTTTTACTATGAATCTCATGAGTATATCGCACCTGAGAATAAAGATTGACTAACGCAAACACATTTCGTAAATTGGAGTCGCTCCGCGACAGGTCTTATCATTTGTTTCCACCTTGTAGTTGATGCAGCTTGGCAGCTTCGTTAAAAAATATATGTAGGGCAGCTTCTTTATGTTCTTTAATACATATGTAAAGCGAAATATATTGGGAGAGATATTCGGTTTTCATTACAGGATTCTTTGTCCATTCTTTAAACATCTCTCCATAACGCTCATTTTGTTTACGGTGCACGGACGCGTCTTAGGATTACACTTTTTTTCGGAATTATTTAAAACTTTGTGCAGATACCCATGGTCTTTTAATGTCCGATGGTATATGACGTCATAATAGCATTTAGGAAATCCGAGGTGAAAACGAAGCTGCCAAGCTCACACCTATTTCAAGATGGACGCTAAGCAATCTGAAATTGCATCATTAGGATGAGGAAACGTAATTTCTCTCCCAGTGAAATATCCAGAGAGCCGGGTATCTCCCGCTCGATGATACACGGGTGAATGATGTGGAAGGAGGGCACTCTGAACAACCGCCTTCGTTCCAAATACCCCTTCACCAATGCAACCTATAATTCCCGCTAACAAGCCGCACGATGAAGAAAACAACTACATGCAGATAGCATTCGTCGCAGAACGTTATCAAAGAGAGATTTTTAAAATGACGTTGGCAACACATCGCCTCCAGCTCAAGGGAAGCTTTCATTGCTGATGAGAGGTAAGTGTAAATATCATAAAACTTATTTCGACTGGTTCATAGATTAATTTAGTTCAAAATTTGATATAGCTACACGTCATATTTGATGTGATTATCTCACTGATCTAAAAAAAAAAAGACTGGATCGAGCAACCAGTGCTTTGTTGTGAAGCACTATTGAAAACTCCGGCGCCATGACAGTGAGACCCAAACAATCGGTGGATGACTTGGGGCGCAGTGGAAAATTGCTGTAGATTTTCCCAATGAAGTCTGGTTTGCATGAATTAGGTGAATTTCTATCCAGAAAGCAGTTTCAGCTATTTTCTAACAAAAATGATAAACTAGAGATATTTTCTAGACTAGTCCGTCAGCAATCCGTTTGCTGCTTCAATCAGCGTAACAGAGAAATTTGACTTTGTTCGTTTAACTTGAAAATGATTTATCAAGGTGAAGGCGGCCTAAGGCGATTTTGAACTTCATTGGTGCCAAAAAGCAGAACAATCTTATTCAACGTTTGATACTCTGGGGATTTAGATTTTCAAATAACTTTTGGTACGAGTACATCTTCGCACAAAGTTCATAAGAAAATCGTGTGCCAAACATTATTGGTATTTGAATCATTACCACCATATAGTGTTAATGAGTTTGGTATGTTTACCTCTAACTTTCCCGCGCATTGGGTCTCAGTGTCATGGCGCCACTAAGAGCCAATTGGCTTCATAAACCTTACCGCGAAAACAATAGGAAGCTCGATCCAGTCTTTTTATTAGATCAGTGGATTATCTTTCTTTATTTACTTTTCAGATGTGACCTGTAATATGTGAAGGTGGATTTCCATCATGGTGTTGGTGAACTTGCCCGAGATTCAATTTAGACAAATATTTTGAATTATTAGATGAAACATTCTTCCCATCATTACATTGGCCCTTCCAGAAACAATCATACCCGTGCAGGATACTGCCCAATACACACATTAAGAGCAGATACGAAGTGGATCGGTGACCAAAATCACATGGAAGTCTTTTCACGGCCAACAAGGCATTCGACTCAAACCCGAGGAAAATTGTTCACAATATATGTCAAAACATACAAAAGCGCAATCAAATTCTGCTAAGCATGTTCTTAAGTACTTGATAGACATCGTGACATATGGTCCTACATTTAGAAAGTCAGATGAACCAATTCAACTCCAAGGATTTTGTGACTCAGACTGGGGATCATCAGAAGACAGAAAAAGCATATCAGGATATTATTTTCATTTACATATATCATGGAGAAGTAAGAAGCAACAAACAGCTGCACTTTCATTTTGTGAAGCAGAGTACATGGCCCTTACATACGCCATTCGGGAAGCAAAGTTTTCCAAGACAAATTGTATCTGATCTATTACGATTCAAGTTTAAATCCGTAGACTCAAGAGGTTGGTAACCAAGCAGCTATTAATCTTGGCAAAAATCCAGTAAATCACCAAGATCAAAGCACATTGATATTCGTTACCATTTCATTAAAGATGAATTAGAGGAAGGTAATGTAAGTTATTTAATGTTCCCACACAGCAAATCCAGTTGATATATTTACAAAACCTGTAAACGAGAAGAAGTTGCAACTTTTAAGTGTATCAGGGCATAGATTCTCAGATCACACACCCATCTTTAATTAGGGGGGTGGGTGAGGTTGGAATAATCAAAGATGGTTAATAGTACAAGGATACTTTTGTTTCAAGTGCCTACAATATACCTCATATTACCTAAAACGAAGGTGAAAATCTAATTTTCTCAGTTACCCATGTAAGAGTATGTTTTCGTTTATATACACCATCAAAAGGCAGTTTTTATATCTGAAATGTAAACAACCCTTTATAATGTCACGTGGATCCTCCTCGATACACAGAGTGAGCGCAGCAACTCCATATTTGCCAATCCCCACAACGAGTCATATATGCATTGACCAGTTAAACTTGCTTATTACACGCAGGGAAGATGAGTTATTCTGTCATATCAACAATTTGTATCTTTACCATTGCATCGTAATGAGGTGTGTCGAAATTGTTGGCATCTATTACAAAGCATAGTTATTTTTTAATATAAGGTCGCACTTGGACAAATTTATATCCAATATTAACCTTTTCAAGGATTTACTTGAAGTAAAAGTCAAGAACATAATCCGGTTTTAGTTTGCACATTTCCCTCTTTCTTGGACACCCAGTTCACATCCACAATGCTTTGGTCCTCCATGTTTTAAAGAATTTCACTTTCTTCATTGTCCTCAAATCTCTGTGAAAGATTACAGGTATGTATCTGGTCCAACGGAATATTTACTTTTAACTTGTGCAGCCCCCTTTTTTAAACGGCCAACGGATTGTATTTTTAAAAATTGTTCTTTGGTGTGATCAACTCTATGCGATGGCCACCTCAAAGCCCGATCTTATATATATATATATATATATATATATATATATATATATATATATATATATATATATATATATATATATATTATATTTTTTTTTTTTTTTTTTTTTTTTTTTTTTTTTTTTTTTTACATTGTCAACTATATGTGGGTATTATTTCAATTCTATGTAATCTATATTTTCATGTTTATTTCGAAATTCAAATATCGAGCCTCGAGGTGGCCTGCGCATTCCGAGTCGCTCTCGAAAGAAACCACATGCTAACTGCTGGACGGTACCGCAACTGATGTAAACAAAGGACTGTAAGGTCTCACAAGACCCACATACCCAAAGGTTATGAAGCAGCAGAGCGAGGATTTGGGGTGTTGAATGGAACAGTGGCAGTGCCACGTAGTGATCTTTATTTTCAATGGTTACACACAAAAAGATTTTATGGCACTTCTCTTTTAGTCTTAAAAATATATGAAATAATGTAATATTCCTCTAGACCACATTTAGAAAACTCACACTCTAGCTAACAAAATATAGATATATAATTCTGAAATAAACACTGAAATGTGTCCTGAGCATCAAAGGGGTGAGTAACATATTTAACATACTCCCCACCATAGGACTTGCCCCTATCATAGACTAAGTATACTTAAATGAGGAAATAAAATTCTGAAACATAAATATATGAGTTTTCTCTTTAGTGATTACATTTATAAACTCATGTGATTGAACTCATTACCTGATCTTAATCTTAACCTTGACAAGTAGAAGAAGAAGAAAAGAAAAAAACAACAACTAACTACTGCAAAGTATTACAAGTCAAGTTTCGTCGGGCCTCTTACTGCACAACCACGTTGACTTTAGAAGCTCAGAGGCACTATTTTCATTGTTTCCAAAAACTGATGGTCTACTGTTTTCTTCTGAAGTAGACTCATATTTTCTTTAGAATTTTCTTACCAGAGGATTATACATTCAAGACCATGCAACTTCTGCACTGGTCTATTAACTATTCTTTCTCAGTTTTGACCCTAACACTCCTAATGATATTATTATTACCTGGGAATACTTCTGTAGCTACACTTAATGGCCATTTAAGCCTAGAAACATGTTCTTCTCTGACTAGTACAGCAGCATCTTTCTTTACTATACAATTTTGCACAGATCCTTCACTTCTGGTGGCAAATTTCTAGATAATCATTGCTCCATAATTTCCAAAACTTATTAAGCTGCTGCTGGCCAACACTTTCTCGGACAAATTAAATCCCTTTCTGTAACATATGAAGATTGGTCGCTAATCTCAAGATGGATACTTTCAATGAGAAAATGTGAAGGAATCAAAGGATCTGAAACATCGAGTTCATCTCCAATAAAGGTTAAAGGTCTAGAATTTACACAAGCCTCCACTTCTTGAAGCGTGGTCTCAAGCTCAATTCTTGACAGACATTTAACACCTATTGTTTTCCTCAAGCAGATTTAACAGACCTAATCAAACACTCCCACCAACCTCCCCACCATGAAGAACAACGAATTTCCACTGAGGAGATAGTGGACCATATTCTTGCTGAAGTGGGCGAGCACCCAAAAATGTTTTGGCATTATCTGAGTAAAAAAAAAAAAAAAAAAAAAAAAAAAAAAAAAAAAAAAAAAAAAAAAAACAGATGAATGCCTCTTCATGCTGCAAATCTATATACAACAAGCATGCAAATCAGAGAGAGATGATGAATCAGTAAGTTCTAAGTGCACTGCTCTCATCACTGCACATGTAACAACAAAATGTACAATTTCTTGGAAGCAAATCAATACAAAAGAGAGAACCAGCATAATCAAGACCTGTCACAATATAGGAAGAAGCAATCTTAACTCTTAAACCCGGTAGATTAATTATTTCAAATTATCTTCCACGTCAACAGCTAAGGTCATTAGCGGATTAATCCTGGTAGAGGTGCAGCAGGCTGATTACAAATCCTGGAGTTATACCTCTTACACCTAACACACTCTACAAACAGTTTTAGCAATTCGTCTGACTCCCACTATCCAATAGCTTCCTCTTAAAATGGTGGAGACTCCATGTACTTCAGGAAAATATGTTGAAATTGAACCCAGAGCTTAGCAACATGACCTGAAGGAACTATAACAGGATGTTTGTTTTCAAAACTGAAGTCTGCATTCTCCAAATGTCCTTTAATTCTCAACAAACCTTTATCATCTACAAAGGGATTCAGTCTACACAAAGGAGAACCCCTTGCAGGAGATTTACTCGTTCTCAAATCTGCAATTTTCTGAGCGAATTTCTCTCTCTGTACACAATAAAACAATTTGGTCTTGGATTTAACCAACGCACCAGAAAACAATAGACCTGACATTTTTACAGAATGAGGTCGGGCATTATTTATAAATCTCATAACCTAAGCTACTATATGATGAGGTTTATTGAACTGACTCCATCTCTCAATATCAAATATTTAGAAGTGGTCACGGATACACAAGAAATGTTCTTTTCACTGTAACTTTCTTCTATAGGTAACTCTACAGTTTCCTTTTTATCACTTAAAGGTTTAGACAACCAAGAAGGGCCATTTATCCATAAAGTAGAATTTACAAGTGACTCAGCTAACTTCCTTCTAGAAACAAAATCATCAGGATTTTCCTTCCCTGGACAATGGTACCAGTGGCATGGTACCATGGTACCTTCCATCTACAAGGATCACCCTTTATTCATGTAAGCGCAACCTTTGAGTCAGTTCAACAACAATAAGTTACAGTCTTATCAAGATAGGGGGCAGACTTCACAAAATCTAAGAGCTGGGCACAAAGTAATGCACGAAGCAATTCTAGTCAGGGAAAGTAACCCTATTTATGGAGCTACCCTAGACATTACTACTACAAATGACACCTGGTATGGCCCATCCACAAGGGGAACTCTCAAATACACACAAGCTTCTTACCCTTTCTCTGAAGTTCTAGACCATACAACTCTCATCATGAAATTTCTGGAAAATAGCAATGATTTATCTTCTCATATTTCAGAACTGCAATGTTCTTAACCCAATTCTTGAACAAATTTTTGCAACTCTTTAGGTAATACTTCATCCCAATCAAACACAAGTCTCTATATGTCTTGAGAGAGGATTTTAGCATGCATGACAAAAGGACTAATCAGACCAAGTGGGTCAAAACACTTGGCTATGAGACTAAGAATTGTTCTCTTTGTCGACACCAACTGTGTCTCCAAGTCTAAATCAAAACCTTCAAAGATAAACTAGTCTGTTAAGGGTAACCACCTCATACCTAAAACGGTGGTGGATTCATGTTCCTTATCGTGATCAATTTTGTCATTAAACTTTCTCGTCAATAACTTACAATTTGAATGCCACTTAGAAAAAGGAAACCCGGCTAATGCCAAAATACTCTGAGCTTCTTTGAACTTATCAGAAGCCTCCTAAGCACTGTTCGCCCCTGACAACCAATCGTCCACATAAAGGTCTTCTGTGACTTCAGTATTAGGAAAAGACTGTAAGTGATATGTAATAGTTGCATTTAGTAAAAAAGGGCCACTTGTTTTGCCAAAGGGAACACGAACAACCCACATAATTCTAATGGAGTTTTTGCATTTCCATGGACAGCGATAACCATCTCGGTATTCTTGCCGAACACAAATCTGTAAGAATGCCTTTGTAATAACAGCAGTCAGTGCAACTTTTCACAAGATCAGGATTAAGTGAAGGACCAGACTCAAGATAATCTTTTAAGGAAATGCCATTGTAACTAGCTGCAGAAGCATCAAAAACTGGTCTAATCTTAGCTGAAGAACCATGAGGCATATAATAAGTAGGCCGAGAACTTAAAACATCATTTGAAAGGACTTCCTCAATTATTCCCTCGTTTTCATAACCAGTAAACACATCAGAATATTGTTTCTTAAGCTGTGGGTCCTTATCTAACTTACGCTCTAATCCTTCTAGCCTTTTCCTTGCAAGTCTCTCATTATTTCTAAGATTCTTCTTACAGTCATCTGACTTCCCGGGTAAGCCTACTTCAGAGTGCCCCCCCCCCCCAATCAAACCTAAATTTCCACAAAACTCCTGTAGAACAGGGTCTGAGGTAAATGGGCTAGAAACCGTTTCTTTTCGAGTTATTCCAACAGATTCTAAACTCCAAAGTTTACGTATATCAGAATCTGTTACATTTCCTTTACACAACATTTGGTTAGACTGAAATTGGTTGTTAGAAGAGCCATCCATGAACCAGACAAAACCCAACCAAATACAGACCGTTGGGCTACTAATCCATTATTCTGATATGGCTTTATTTAAGGATCCATAATTCCCTAATAAGCATCCAAACCTACAAGTATATCTATACTAAGGTGGCTATTATTCTTGTAATCATTAGCAAGTTGAAAGTCAGAAAATGCATCGCCCAAAAATTACTGGGTTTAAGGTCTAGTTTGTCCTGGGTAGACAAAAAACTGCACCGGGGTTTCCCCTTTGAAAAAGGATAGCACTATTAGCCCCCTATACGGGTTGCGGTAAACTGTGGGCAGAGGGCATGGATATTGGTAAAAACCCCTTTCATTTCTATGATTACGGGTTTCACCAAATAATAGTCTGGGGTTTTACAGTGTAACTGTTTTAAAAGCGGCAGAGTAGTTCCCCCCTATTTTTTTGGAGACTGCAGTTGAGAAGGAGCCTGGGGGTTTCCCACTCAATTTTTTTTCTCCTGAAAAAACCTCAACCAATGATTAAATACAGAAAACAATTATACCACATCGCCCGCGCGTGGGTTATAAAGGGGCGCGTTAGTTAGTGGAAAACCCGGGCTGAAATGAAAAACATGCTCGGGAAGACAAAGAAGATAAAAAAACAGGCCCAAATTTTAAGAAAACTTTAAAAAATGGGAACGTGGAAGTAAGGAAAATAAAAAGAGATGGGAAAATTACATTGTTGTAACGAAAGGATAGATAAAACATTAAAATACTAGGAATCTGGCCCAATTGGAAAAGAAAGGAAGTTTCAAAACTAAGAAAACAAGACTTTTTTTTTTTGGAAAAAGAAGAAGAAATTTATAGTCACGGGTTGCTATGATTCTCAGAAAAAACTGAAAATGCACTATTGGTAACCCCCAATAAATGATCGCATTTAAAAAGTAGAAACAAGCAAAACCTATAATTTTAGTATTATACAATGCCGCACCAACCAATATTGCAAGTGATGAAGAAGGGAATTTTTTTATAACTCTCTCCAAGATACTTTAGACAAATCCCTAACAGAGATGTAAAAAAAATATGGGGCCTCAAACGCAAATAGGAAAAAAAAATAATCTAAAAAATTTACCCCGTGGAAAATTCGGCCTTGGAGAAAAAATGAAAGAGGTAAAGATTTTTTTGAATTCTGTAGACAAATAATTTAGTTTAGCCAATACATTTTTCAACCCCACCCAAGACATTTGTACCGGGTTTTCACCAGACAAAAAACACGCAACCAAAAATTGCTGCTTTGGGCTAAAACCAAAAAAAGGGAAGAGTTGCATAAAAAAATCCAAAACAAGACCTGGTCCCGTGAACAGTGATAAAAACTATCATTTTAAAAATAAGCTAAAAAAGAGGGAGCGAAAACCCACCCAAAAGCTCGACTAAAAACTTTTGATACAATTACAAATTGCAGTGCAAAAAATTTTGAAATACTCAATCAATTAAAGATGTAAAACCCCAAATGAGTTTGGAAAAGGGAAAAAGCCTTTTGCTGAGCACGTTTAAAGAAACTATCGCCAAAAAAAAAAAGACAAATTCCCCCTGGATACGAAAAAACACAAAGTGAAATTGAACAAAAGATCCCAAAAAAAAAAAGGTATCAAAAACCAGTTGAAAAAGTAATTTAAAAAAAAAAAAAAAAAAAAAAATTCAAAATTATTGCGACAAAAAAGGAAAAAATTTTAAATAACATTCCAGAGAATTGAAAATGTTCTATCAATAAAAAAACTAAAGAACTCTACAAGGGAGTACGAAACACACACGAAAATTTAAAACCTACAATGGACACTATAAAAACTGAAGAGGGACTTGTTTATGTGAGGAAAAGAAGTCAAAGATAGATGGAAAATTTTCCAACTTATACAAAAAGAATAAAAATTAACAACAACTTTAAATTTAGCCCAAATGAAGCGAGGATGAACCACCGCCAGCTGGACGAAGTTAAAAAAAAGCCAAAAAGAAGTAAAGAATAAAAGACCCCCGGAATAGATGAAATAACAGCAGAACAAATTAAGAATGCGGGCGAAAGTGTTGAAACTTCTTCTAAAAACCTGTACAAAAATAGGGAAAATAAAAGAAAATGGCCAGAAGACTGGTAAAATCAGTCTTTACCCCCATCCTAAAAAGGGACGAAACCCAAAGCAACAAAAATAGGAAAATTTGCCTTAATAAGTAAAAATGAACTACAACAACTACAAATAAATTTAAGAAGCAAGCAAAAAGGGGCTGGTTTTTTCTTAATGCCAAAAAAACTAAGATCATGAAGATTCAAAGAAAACCCGGCAATGAACAATGAGAACATTTACAATCAATGGAATGTTTTGTGGAAATGTGAAAGAGTTCCTTTTTGGACTGTTTTAACTAATAATATGAGATTCACCGGGTAAAAAGAAGAATTAACCTTTTGCCAAAAGCGCCACAATTCTCTCAATAACTTTGGGAAAGCCGAAGCATTACTTACGGACAAAGTAGGTTTTTTGAACTCATTGTTTTCCCAATTGCACAATTTTTCTGAGTGTGGGTGTTGAAGTAGATAGAAAAAAAAATCAATAGTTTTAAATGGGGGTTTTTAAGACAGTATGCGTATTAGCTGGACAGGAAGAAGACAAATGAAGAAAAAAAATTTTAGACCGATGTTGGACATCTGAACAAGAGGAAATTAAAGTTTATTGGTCATGTAAGGAAAAAAATTTAAAAAATTTGGGGGGGGGGAAAAAGGGGGGGGAAACAGAAAGGGGCCAAATCAAAATATTTGCGGGCTGTCGATGGTATAATGGAAAGAAAAGGGGGTTTTTTTGGGGGGAAAAGGGGAGGGGGGGTCCACGGGTTGGGGGCTTAGGGGAAAAAAAAAAAAAAAAAAAAAAAAAAAAAAAAAAAAATAAAAATTTTTTTAAAAAAAGAAAAAATAATAAAAAAAAAAATAATAATAAATAAAAAAAAAAAAAGAAAAAAGAAAAAAAAAAAAAAAATTTTTTTTAAATAGAATTTATAAAAAAATTTTTTAAAAAAATTTTTAAAAAAAGAAAATTTTTAACAAAAAAAAAAAAAAGATAAAGGGAAAAAAATAAAAAAAAAAAATAATTTTGAAAAAAAAAAAAAAAAAAAAACAAAATAAAAAAAATTTTTTTTAAAAAAAAAAAAGTTAAAAAAATAAATTTTTTTAAAATTAAAAAAGAAAAAAAATTTTTTTTTTTTTTTAAAAAAAACATTTTAAAAAAAAAATTTATAAAAATATAATTTTACTATAATATAATTTTTTTTTAAAAATTAAATATTTTTGGGGGGGGGGAAAAAAAAAAAAGAAAAAAAAAATTTTTCCTAATTTTCTTTTTTTGGGGTTTTTTTAAAAATTTTTTTTTTTTGAAAAAATTTTTTTTTTTTAAAATTTTTTTAAAAAAATATTTAAATTTTTTTTGTTTTTTTTTTTTTTTTTTTTTTTTTTTTTTTTTTAATTTTTTAAAAAAAAATTTTTTTGATATTTTTTTAATTAAAAATTTTAAAAAAAATTTTTTTTTTTTTATTATTTAAAATTTTTTTAAAAAATTTTTTTTTTTTTTTTTTTTTTGGGGGGTTTTTTTTTTTGGGGTTTTTTTTTTTCTTTTTTTTTTTTTTTGGTTTTTTTTTTTTTGTTTTTTTAAAATTAAATTTTTAAAGGGAAAAAATAAATTAAAATTTTTTTGTTTTTTAAAAAATTTTATTTTTTTTTTTTTTTTTCATTTTTTTTTTTAATTTTAAAATTTTTTTTTTTTTATTTAATTTTTTTTTTTAAAAAAGGGGGGTTTTTTTTTTTTTTTTTATTTTAATTTTTTCTTTTTTTTTTTTTATATTTTTTTTTTTTTTTTTTTTTTTTTTTTTTTTTTTTTTTTTTTTATTTTATATATTGTTGTTTCGAAAAAAAAATTTTTATTTTATTTTTTATTTTTTTTTTTTGTTGTATTTTTTTTATTTTTTATTTCTCAAAAAGGGTTGCTCTTTTTGGCGCCGGGGCCCCTCTCCCCCCCTTCGCCCTAAACCTTTTTCGCTTTTTTTTTCCACTTTCCATCGCGCCCGCTTTTTTGTTTGTCGCCGTTTTGTTTCGGTTTGCCTCTTCCTCTTTTTCCCCTTCCCTCCCCCCGCTTTTTTCCCCTTTTTTTCTTCTTTTCCAAAAACCCTTTTTTCCTTTGTTCAGTGTCCCGGGGTTTTTTTCCAATTTTTTTTCTCGCATTTCTTCGTTTTTTCTCTGTCCGCAATCGCGTCTCGCTGTCCCCTTTCCTTGTCTTTTCTTGTCTTCTCTTCCCCCCCCCCTCGCCCTTGTGCTGGGTTTGGGTTAAAAACCTCGTTTGTCCGAGGTTGCTTCGGCTTTCCAGTGTTATTGGGAAAATTGTGGCGCTTTTGGAAAGGGTTTCTTTTTTTTAATCCCCGGGAATCATATTGTATTTTTTAAAAACGCTCCAAGATAAGTGAATTTTTCCATTTTCCAAAATCATTCCCTTTGATTGTAACGGGTCACATTGTTCAGGGGGTTTATTTTGAACTTCAGATTTAGTTTTTGGCTTTAAAAAAAAAGCCAGCCTTTTCGTTTTGCTTCTCTAACTTATCTAGTAGTTGTTGTAGTTCAGTGTACTTTTTAAGGAAATTGCCCTTTTTTGTTGTTGGGTGCGCCCCTTTTTTTTTTAGGTTGGAGTAAAGATGTTTTACCGTTTTTGGCCATTTTTTTTCTTCCCATATTTTTGTACAGAGTTTTTTAAAAGAAGTATAAACATTTTCCCCGCATTCTTAATTATTTTCTGCTGTTTTTTCCTATTCCGGGGGGCCTTTTGTTATTTTACTTCTTTTAGGGCTTTTAAAACTTCGTCCGAGGGCGGTGGTTCCCCCTGTCTTTGAGTCAAATTTAAATGTTGTTGTTAGATTTTTTTTCTTTTTGATAAGTGGAAAAATATTGTTCCCATCTATCTTTGACTTTTTCCTCACATAAAAAAAGTCCATTTTCAGTTTTGATGGCCTTTGGGGTTTAAATTTTCTGTGATGTTTCGTACTCTTGGTAAGTTTTTTGTTGTCTTATTGATAGAACTTTTCAATTCTCTGGAAATGTTATTTAAATTTTTTTCCTTATCTTTCGCAATAACTTTGATTTTTGTTTTTTTGTTTTTTGTAAATTACTTTTTTAAACGGATTATGATCCCTTTTTATTTTAGGCATCTTTTTTTAATTTCCTTAGTGTTTTTCAGATTCCGGGGGGAATTTGTCTTTTTTTTTTTGGCGATAGTTTTTAAGCAGTGCCAGCAAGATTTCTTTTCCTTCTTCCCACAACTCATTGGTTTTTATCATTTCACATGATTGAGTATTTCAAATTTGTTTGAACTGCAATTCGTAATTTTCATCAAGATTTTTTAGTCGAGCTTTAGAGGTGGTGTTGGACGCTCCACTTTTTTAGTCTTATTTTTTTAAAGTCGATAGTTAGTACACTGTTGCATCGGCACCAGGTCTTTTTTTGGAATTTTTTATGCAAATCTTCCATTTTTGGTTTGCACAATGCAGTCAATTTGGTTGCGTTTCTTTTGTCTGGTGAAAACCCGTGTACAAATGTCTTTGGGGGGTGTTGGAACAATGTATTGGTTTTAACTAAATTATTTGTACTAAGAATTTAATAAAAACTTTACCTCTTTCATTTAATCTCCAAGGGGAATTTTCCCCAGGTGTAATTTTTTTTGATTTTTTTTTCCTACTTGGCGTTGGGTCCCCATGATTTTTTTTTCATCTCTGTTGGGATTGTGGGCTAAGTATCTTGGAGAGAGTTATAAAAAAATTCCATTTCTTTACACTTTCAATATTGGTGGTGCGTTTAGCAGTATAATACTAATATTATGGGGTTTTTCTTTTATTCTGATTTTAAAAAAGCGATCATTTTTTTGGGCTGTACCCAAATTTTGCATTTGGTTTTTTTTGTTTAGAATCATAGCAACTCCGTGACTATAATTTCCTTTTCTTTTCCAAAAAAAAGAACTGTCTTTTTTTTTTATTTTGAAACTTCCATTACTTTTTCCCAAATTGGTCTCATGATTCCTATATTTGAATGTTGTATCATCCATTTTGTTTTCGACAGTATGTAATTTACCCTCTCTTTTATTTTCCTTTCGTTCCACGTTCCGATTTTTAAGGTTTCTTAATTGGACCTGTTTTTTTTTCTTTTTTGTCTTCCAGAGCAGTTTAAAATTTTCAGCCTGGTTGTCCACTAACTAAAAGCGCCCCTTGATAACCCCCCGGGGCGAGTTGGGATGAAATTTTCGTTTCTGTATTTAACATTGGTGGAGGTTTGTCAGGGGAAAAAAAAGTTAGTGGAAACCCCAGGGGTCCTTCCAATCGCAGTCTCCAACTAATTAGGAGGAACTATTCTGCCGCTTTTAAAACAGTTACACTGTAAAACGCCAGACATATTATTTGGTGAAACCCGTAATCAGTAGAACTGAAGGTGTTTTCACCAGATATCCACTGCCCTGCTGCCGACAGTTTCACCGCAACCCTGGTATAGGGAGCTAATAGAGTGCTATCCTTGTTCAAGGGAACCCTAGGGTGCAGTTTATTGTCTTACCCAGGACAAAACTAGACCCTTAATCCCCAGTAATTTGGTCGATGCATTTTCTGACTTTCAACTTGCTAATGATTACAAGAATAATAGCCACCTTAGTATAGATATACTTGTAGGTTTGGATGCTTATTAGGGAATTATGGATCCTTAAATAAAGCCATATCAGAATAATGGATTAGTAGCCCAACGGTCTGTATTTGGTTGGGTTTTGTCTGGTTCATGGATGGCTCTTCTAACAACCAATTTCAGTCTAACCAAATGTTGTGTAAAGGAAATGTAACAGATTCTGATATACGTAAACTTTGGAGTTTAGAATCTGTTGGAATAACTCGAAAAGAAACGGTTTCTAGCCCATTTACCTCAGACCCTGTTCTACAGGAGTTTTGTGGAAATTTAGGTTTGATTGGGGGGGGGGGGGCACTCTGAAGTAGGCTTACCCGGGAAGTCAGATGACTGTAAGAAGAATCTTAGAAATAATGAGAGACTTGCAAGGAAAAGGCTAGAAGGATTAGAGCGTAAGTTAGATAAGGACCCACAGCTTAAGAAACAATATTCTGATGTGTTTACTGGTTATGAAAACGAGGGAATAATTGAGGAAGTCCTTTCAAATGATGTTTTAAGTTCTCGGCCTACTTATTATATGCCTCATGGTTCTTCAGCTAAGATTAGACCAGTTTTTGATGCTTCTGCAGCTAGTTACAATGGCATTTCCTTAAAAGATTATCTTGAGTCTGGTCCTTCACTTAATCCTGATCTTGTGAAAAGTTGCACTGACTGCTGTTATTACAAAGGCATTCTTACAGATTTGTGTTCGGCAAGAATACCGAGATGGTTATCGCTGTCCATGGAAATGCAAAAACTCCATTAGAATTATGTGGGTTGTTCGTGTTCCCTTTGGCAAAACAAGTGGCCCTTTTTTACTAAATGCAACTATTACATATCACTTACAGTCTTTTCCTAATACTGAAGTCACAGAAGACCTTTATGTGGACGATTGGTTGTCAGGGGCGAACAGTGCTTAGGAGGCTTCTGATAAGTTCAAAGAAGCTCAGAGTATTTTGGCATTAGCCGGGTTTCCTTTTTCTAAGTGGCATTCAAATTGTAAGTTATTGACGAGAAAGTCTAATGACAAAATTGATCACGATAAGGAACATGAATCCACCACCGTTTTAGGTATGAGGTGGTTACCCTTAACAGACTAGTTTATCTTTGAAGGTTTTGATTTAGACTTGGAGACACAGTTGGTGTCGACAAAGAGAACAATTCTTAGTCTCATAGCCAAGTGTTTTGACCCACTTGGTCTGATTAGTCCTTTTGTCATGCATGCTAAAATCCTCTCTCAAGACATATAGAGACTTGTGTTTGATTGGGATGAAGTATTACCTAAAGAGTTGCAAAAATTTGTTCAAGAATTGGGTTAAGAACATTGCAGTTCTGAAATATGAGAAGATAAATCATTGCTATTTTCCAGAAATTTCATGATGAGAGTTGTATGGTCTAGAACTTCAGAGAAAGGGTAAGAAGCTTGTGTGTATTTGAGAGTTCCCCTTGTGGATGGGCCATACCAGGTGTCATTTGTAGTAGTAATGTCTAGGGTAGCTCCAATAAATAGGGTTACTTTACCCTGACTAGAATTGCTTCGTGCATTACTTTGTGCCCAGCTCTTAGATTTTGTGAAGTCTGCCCCCTATCTTGATAAGACTGTAACTTATTGTTGTTGAACTGACTCAAAGGTTGCGCTTACATGAATAAAGGGTGATCCTTGTAGATGGAAGGTACCATGGTACCATGCCACTGGTACCATTGTCCAGGGAAGGAAAATCCTGATGATTTTGTTTCTAGAAGGAAGTTAGCTGAGTCACTTGTAAATTCTACTTTATGGATAAATGGCCCTTCTTGGTTGTCTAAACCTTTAAGTGATAAAAAGGAAACTGTAGAGTTACCTATAGAAGAAAGTTACAGTGAAAAGAACATTTCTTGTGTATCCGTGACCACTTCTAAATATTTGATATTGAGAGATGGAGTCAGTTCAATAAACCTCATCATATAGTAGCTTAGGTTATGAGATTTATAAATAATGCCCGACCTCATTCTGTAAAAATGTCAGGTCTATTTGTTTTCTGGTGCGTTGGTTAAATCCAAGACCAAATTGTTTTATTGTGTACAGAGAGAGAAATTCGCTCAGAAAATTGCAGATTTGAGAACGAGTAAATCTCCTGCAAGGGGTTCTCCTTTGTGTAGACTGAATCCCTTTGTAGATGATAAAGGTTTGTTGAGAATTAAAGGACATTTGGAGAATGCAGACTTCAGTTTTGAAAACAAACATCCTGTTATAGTTCCTTCAGGTCATGTTGCTAAGCTCTGGGTTCAATTTCAACATATTTTCCTGAAGTACATGGAGTCTCCACCATTTTAAGAGGAAGCTATTGGATAGTGGGAGTCAGACGAATTGCTAAAACTGTTTGTAGAGTGTGTTAGGTGTAAGAGGTATAACTCCAGGATTTGTAATCAGCCTGCTGCACCTCTACCAGGATTAATCCGCTAATGACCTTAGCTGTTGACGTGGAAGATAATTTGAAATAATTAATCTACCGGGTTTAAGAGTTAAGATTGCTTCTTCCTATATTGTGACAGGTCTTGATTATGCTGGTTCTCTCTTTTGTATTGATTTGCTTTCCAAGAAATTGTACATTTTGTTGTTTACATGTGCAGTGATGAGAGCAGTGCACTTAGAACTTACTGATTCATCATCTCTCTCTGATTTGCATGCTTGTTGTATATAGATTTGCAGCATGAAGAGGCATTCCATCTGTTTTTTTTTTTTTTTTTTTTTTTTTTTTTTTTTTTTTTTTTTTTTTTTTTTTACTCAGATAATGCCAAAACATTTTTGGGTGCTCGCCCACTTCAGCAAGAATATGGTCCACTATCTCCTCAGTGGAAATTCGTTGTTCTTCATGGTGGGGAGGTTGGTGGGAGTGTTTGATTAGGTCTGTTAAATCTGCTTTGAGGAAAACAATAGGTGTTAAATGTCTGTCAAGAATTGAGCTTGAGACCACGCTTCAAGAAGTGGAGGCTTGTGTAAATTCTAGACCTTTAACCTTTATTGGAGATGAACTCGATGTTTCAGATCCTTTGATTCCTTCACATTTTCTCATTGAAAGTAATCCATCTTGAGATTAGCGACCAATCTTCATATGTTACAGAAAGGGATTTAATTTGTCCGAGAAAGTGTTGGCCAGCAGCAGCTTAATAAGTTTTGGAAATTATGGAGCAATGATTATCTAAGAAATTTGCCACCAGAAGTGAAGGGATCTGTGCAAATTGTATAGTAAAGAAAGATGCTGCTGTACTAGTCAAGAAGAAACATGTTTCTAGGCTTAAATGGCCATTAAGTGTAGCTACAGAAGTATTCCAGGTAATAATAATATCATTAGGAGTGTTAGGGTCAAAACTGAGAAGAATAGTTAATAGACAGTGCAGAGTTGCATGGTCTTGAAATGTATAATCCTCTGTAAGAAAATTCTAAAGAAAATATGAGTCTACTTCAGAAGAAACAGTAGACCATCAGTTTTTGGAAACAATGAAAATAGTGCCTCTGAGCTTCTAAAGTCAACGTGGTTGTGCAGTAAGAGGCCCGACGAAACTTGACTTGTAATACTTTGCAGTAGTTAGTTTGTTTTTTCTTTCTTTTCTTCTTCTTCTACTTGTCAGGTTAAGATTAAGATCAGGTAATGAGTTCAATCACATGAGTTTATAAATGTAATCACTAAAGAGAAAACTCATATATTTATGTTTCAGAATTTTATTTCCTCATTTAAGTATACTTAGTCTATGATAGGGGCAAGTCCTATGGTGGGGGAGTATGTTAAATATGTTACTCACCCCTTTGATGCTCAGGACACATTTTTCAGTGTTTATTTCAGAATTATATATCTATATTTTTGTTAGCTAGAGTGTGAGTTTTCTAAATGTGGTCTAGAGAATATTACATATTTCATATATTTTTAAGACTAAAAGAGAAGTGCCATAAAATCTTTTTGTGTGTAACCATGAAAATAAGATCACTACGTGCACTGCCACCTGTTCCATTCAACACCCCAAATCCTCGCTCCTGCTTCTTCATACCTTTTGGGTATGGGGGTCTTGTGAGACCTTACAGTCCTTTGTTTACATCAGTTGCGGTACCGTCCAGCAGTTAGCATGTGGTTTCTTTCGAGAGCGACTGGGAATGCGCAGGCCACCTCGAGGCTCGATATTTGAATTTCGAAATAAACATGAAAATATAGATTACATAGAATTGAAATAATACCCACATATAGTTGACAATGTAAAAAAAAAAAAAAAAAAAAAAAAAAAAAAAAAAAAAAAATATATTATATATATATATATATATATATATATATATATAATATATATATATATATATATATATATATATATATAAGATCGGCTTTGAGGTGGCCATCGCATAGAGTTGATCACACCAAAGAACAATTTTTAAAAAATACAATCCGTTGGCCGTTAAAAAAGGGGGGCTGCACAAGTTAAAAGTAAATATTCCCGTTGGACCAGATACATACCTGTAATCTTTCACAGAGATTTGAGGACAATAGAAGAAAGTGAAATTCTTTAAAAAATGGAGGACCAAAGCATTGTGGATGTGAACTGGGGTGTCCAAGAAAGAGGGAAATGTGCAAACTAAAACCGGATTATGTTCTTTGACTTTTACTTCAAGTAAATCCTTGAAAGGTTAATATTGGATATAAATTTGTCCAAGTGCGACCTTATATTAAAAAATAACTATGCTTTGTAATAGATGCCAACAATTTCGACACACCTCATTACGATGCAATGGTAAAGATACAAATTGTTGATATGACAGAATAACTCATCTTCCCTGCGTGTAATAAGCAAGTTTAACTGGTCAATGCATATATGACTCGTTGTGGGGATTGGCAAAATATGGAGTTGCTGCGCTCAACTCTGTGTATCGAGGAGGATCCACGTGACATTATAAAGGGTTGTTTTACATTTCAGATATAAAAACTGCCTTTTGATGGTGTATATAAACGAAAACATACTCTTACATGGGTAACTGAGAAAATTAGATTTTCACCTTCGTTTAGGTAATATGAGGTATATTGTAGGTACATGAAAAAAGTATCCTTATACTATTAACCATCTTTGATTATTCCAACCTCCCCACCCCCCTAATTAAAGATGGGTGTGTGATCTGAGAATCTATGCCCTGATACACTTAAAAGTTGCAACTTCTTCTCGTTTACAGGTTTTGTAAATATATCAACTGGATTTTGCTGTGTGGGAACATTAAATAACTTTACATTACCTTCCTCTAATTCATCTTTAATGAAATGGTAACGAATATCAATGTGCTTTGATCTTTGGTGATTTACTGGATTTTTGCCAAGATTAATAGCTGCTTGGTTACCAACTCTTGAGTCTACGGATTTAAACTTGAATCGTAATAGATCAGATACAATTTGTCTTGGAAACTTTGCTTCCCGAATGGCGTATGTAAGGGCCATGTACTCTGCTTCACAAAATGAAAGTGCAGCTGTTTGTTGCTTCTTACTTCTCCATGATATATGTAAATGAAAATAATCCTGATATGCTTTTTCTGTCTTCTGATGATCCCCAGTCTGAGTCACAAAATCCTTGGAGTTGAATTGGTTCATCTGACTTTCTAAATGTAGGACCATATGTCACGATGTCTATCAAGTACTTAAGAACATGCTTAGCAGAATTTGATTGCGCTTTTGTATGTTTTGACATATATTGTGAACAATTTTCCTCGGGTTTGAGTCGAATGCCTTGTTGGCCGTGAAAAGACTTCCATGTGATTTTGGTCACCGATCCACTTCGTATCTGCTCTTAATGTGTGTATTGGGCAGTTATCCTGCACGGGTATGATTGTTTCTGGGAAGGGCCAATGTAATGATGGGAAGAATGTTTCATCTAATAATTCAAAATATTTGTCTAAATTGAATCTCGGGCAAGTTCACCAACACCATGATGGAAATCCACCTTCACATATTACAGGTCACATCTGAAAAGTAAATAAAGAAAGATAATCCACTGATCTAATAAAAAGACTGGATCGAGCTTCCTATTGTTTTCGCGGTAAGGTTTATGAAGCCAATTGGCTCTTAGTGGGCGCCATGACACTGAGACCCAATGCGCGGGAAAGTTAGAGGTAAACATACCAAACTCATTAACACTATATGGTGGTAATGATTCAAATACCAATAATGTTTGGCACACGATTTTCTTATGAACTTTGTGCGAAGATGTACTCGTACCAAAAGTTATTTGAAAATCTAAATCCCCAGAGTATCAAACGTTGAATAAGATTGTTCTGCTTTTTGGCACCAAATGAAGTTCAAAATCGCCTTAGGCCGCCTTCACCTTGATAAATCATTTTCAAGTTAAACGAACAAAGTCAAATTTCTCTGTTACGCTGATTGAAGCAGCAAACGGATTGCTGACGGACTAGTCTAGAAATATCTCTAGTTTATCATTTTTGTTAGAAAATAGCTGAAAACTGCTTTCTGGATAGAAATTCACCTTAATTCATGCAAACCAGACTTCATTGGGAAATCTACAGCAATTTTCCACTGCGCCCCAAGTCATCCACCGATTGTTTGGGTCTCACTGTCATGGCGCCGGAGTTTTCAATAGTGCTTCACAACAAAGCCATGGTTGCTCGATCCAGTCTTTTTTTTTTTAGATCAGTGAGATAATCACATCAAATATGACGTGTAGCTATATCAAATTTTGAACTAAATTAATCTATGAACCAGTCGAATAAGTTTTATGATATTTACACTTACCTCTCATCCAGCAATGAAGCTTCCCTTGAGCTGGAGGCGATGTTGCCAACGTCATTTTAAAAATCTCTCTTTGATAACGTTCTGCGACGAATGCTATCTGCATGTAGTTGTTTTCTTCATCGTGCGGCTTGTTAGCGGGAATTATAGGTTGCATTGGTGAAGGGGTATTGGAACGAAGGCGGTTGTTCAGAGTGCCCTCCTTCCACATCATTCACCCCTGTATCATCGAGCGGGAGATACCCGGCTCTCTGGATATTTCACTGGGAGAGAAATTACGTTTCCTCATCCTAATGATGCAATTTCAGATTGCTTAGCGTCCATCTTGAAATAGGTGTGAGCTTGGCAGCTTCGTTTTCACCTCGGATTTCCTAAATGCTATTATGACGTCATATACCATCGGACATTAAAAGACCATGGGTATCTGCACAAAGTTTTAAATAATTCCGAAAAATGTGTAATCCTAAGACGCGTCCGTGCACCGGTAAAAATGAGCGTTAAAGAAGAAGGAAAAATGTTAAAGAATTTTGCTTTAATATTCTAAGACATAAAGAAGCTGCCAAGTGACAACCAAATCCCAAAAATAATTCGCCATATTTTAAAGAAATGGTGCTAGCAAAATTTACTCAGGCATAACTCA
>NW_023659176.1:0-30000 GCF_015228065.2 Penaeus monodon
TGGAATTCGTGATATGAAGTTAAACAGCATCTTAAACACACAGGAAGTATTTTTTACAGACCCTTTGCAAACTTCAGTTTCCATTGCATGTTCTAGTTGCATCTCTGCACTCCTTGGCGGGGATACCATTAACCCCCCAAAAGTATGGGAAAAAGTTGTTATTTCCCAGTAATTTCCCATGACCTGCAAAGTGGATTCAAATGGAATCGGTGAACCAAATGCGGGGCAGTACTGGGAATTTCCATTTAAATTTTGGAAATGTGTGTCACTGTTCGGAAAACTGCTTTTACGTTGAGAACAAAACCCAAGGCCCTTCCTCAAGGGACAGAGATTTGTCGGGATTGAAATTTCCAAGAGTAAAAAGGGATGAGCAACTGCCCAAAGAGAGATTATTTGGGGGAAAGGGTGATGGAGCAACGGGAAAAGTTGTGAGTGTTGTTACATTTGGAGGCCTAGAATGGAATCCCCTGATGTACCATCACTGATTTTCCTCCATGATTTTTTTTCATTACCAAAGGAAACAAAAATGGGCTTGAACTGGGAATCCTCTCGGGAAAACGTGTTTTTCCCGGTTAAAAATCTTTTTTAGGATATACCACGGGTTTTACATGAAACTATCAGATGTTGCAGTTTTCCCCTTTTTGCAGGGAATTCCCAAACCCCTTTGAAGGGTTGAATAGTTTCCACGGGTTTTCCCTTTGGGGACAGGCTCGGTTTTCTTTGCCGGTAAAAGATGGCCTGAGCCTTTGTTCAGGGGGCCCCGGGTATGTGGTCCAGCTGGTGCTGTCCCCCTGAGGCGTCGGACCCGCTGTGGCCCCAAAACCCCCCACTTTGGGGGGAGTTTTGAACGGGCCCTAGATTCCTTTCCCCGGGCAAAGGGTGACATGACCCTTTGTTTCAGGAGCCCTGTGGATGGGGGCGCTGGAGCTGTCACCGTTGAGGCCCTGGAGTCTTATTTTTTGGGGAGGGGGTTTCCCCAATAACCCCCCACTCCCACTCCCCCCTAACCCCCAAGCCCTTTAGGGTTAGGGGGCCCGAGGTCCCCAAATTTTTGGGGAGTGGCCCGGGGGTACCCATACTGAGGGTTTTAAAAGTGAGGGAAAGACAAAATGGCTTCCAGGGGCACCAAGACCTATGGGAGGGGACGACACCCAAAACCCGGTTCATTCCATCTTGGACCAGGGGGAACTCTTCCCTGTTTTTGACGTGCCTGGCACCCGTATTACTAGGAAAAATCTTGGAGGTTTAACAATCTGCACAAGTGTCCCTATGATCTGGTAAGCCTGTGAGGGATAAGACAAAAGCCTTCCTAGTGCACCCAAACCTGTGGAAAAAAAAGGAGGTGCACCCACCCCTGGGTTTACCCTCTTGGAAAGGGGGGGAAATCTCCCTGTGTGTTTTCCGTGGTGGATCCCCAATTTAGGAGACAGGAGTCCTTTGGTTGAGCAATGCTGCGCACGGCCCGCAGTAGCAAGACACCCTTTGGTTCTTTATTCTGGTTAGACGGGGGGGTTTGGGCCCAAGGCCCAGTCAAGTCAACAGCTGGAAATTGGCTAGTGTCAGGAAAGGCCTTTTCATTTGGAACAATGGGTCCAAAAAGCCATCAGTACTGAAATAGGGCTGCCTATTTTTCCTTTCTACCCCTGTGGCTGTTGGGAGATTTTAAACCCCCCCCCTTAGCTTCCTTATTGGACCCCCTGGGGGGGGGGGGTGGGGGGGAAATGAAGAATTCAAATTTAGTACAATTAGAAATTCCCTGAGACTAGCAATCCCCGGGCCCATTCCTCTGGAATGTCACAGTCATCAAAATTTTTCCAGCATCTATGGGGGAAAGAATGGGAATCATAATGGCCCCGGTCCCCCAAAACCCGGAAAGAAGAAAGCCTCAATCCTTTAAGGAAAATTTTACTGGTAAATATGAAAGATCTGTTTAGAAGAACCAGGGAAAAATTTTGAGGTGTTTTTAAAAGTTATCTTCACACATCACAGGGAGATCCTGGTTGGTTTCATCACCCAACGAGAGTGGACATCGTCTGAAAATATGCGACTTTCCCTGAGGCTCAAGTTCATGTTTTTCACAAAAAACTCCCCCGCTAACGGAACCCATTTTGCCGTGGTGGTCCCAAGTTTGGGTGGCCGGACAGAGGGCTACCATTTGGGGGGTAAGTGAGGGAGGAGACAAAAGGGGTTTCCCTGGTGCAAAAGGGCCCTATGAGGGGGGAATGGGACCCCCCCCGGGTTTTCATTCCATTTTGGACCAGGGAGAACTCTCCACATGGTTGCCATCGTGGACCCCGTATTACCAGGAGACAGAAGTCCTGGGGGTTTGAGTGATGCCACGCTGCACCCTGCAGCTAGTGCACTCTTTTGTCCTTTTTTTGGATAATGGGGGGCTTGATAAAGGGCCCCGGCAATATATCAGCAAATCAAATATGGTGGGGTCAAGCAGGCGGTTCATTTGGTAGTGCAAGGTCCCGCAACGCCACCCGTACGTAATAGGGGCTGCAAATTTCCTCATTACCCCAAACCAGTAAGAAGGGGAAAAGCCCTCCTAAATCCACTAAGGAAACTTCCGGGTAAATAAAAAAGATTCTATAGAAAGAAACTAGTAGAGAAGACAATTGATGGTGTTGGGGGTATGTAAACTTGATCTCGCACCCCACAGCGAAATGGTAGTTTATTTTGAGGTTCGTCACAGACGAGATGACCGTCTGCGTGCGATATGCAACATTCTGGGCTAATTTTCAGTTCTCCTCACAAACCCAATCAGTTTAGGGAATTTTTTCTCCCGAGCCCTAAAGGGTTTTTCTGAGGAAAAACTGTTAGAGGAACTAGAAAATTTTTAAGTAGTGGCAAAAAAACTTTTTAAAGAAAAAATTTGTGATTTGGAAAGTCGACCTTTAATTTTAACACTTTAAACCTTTCCCAGAATCAGTTAAGTTGCTGGTACCACCTAAAGGGTACCCCAATGTGCCCAACCCTATGCGGGTTCCACTCCCAGGGTTAGGGGGCATGGACCAACTTTCCCTTTTTAAGGGAAAAAGGGGAACAACGGATATGGTAAAGTTTGTACAACATTCATAAAGATGAAAAACTTCTAGGTCCAATAGCTGTTACCCCTGCAAAAAAGTCTGAAGCTTCTTCAAAGCAATGAAAAAGGGTACAAATTTGAAAAAGAAGTTTTTGGTAAAAGGATAAGGGAAAGTTATTTTTCCCAGAGGAAAAGCAACGTGCCCGTTGCGTTTGCACAGCCAGGTAAATCCTTTTGTTCGCTAGCCTATCCTCCTTCCCCCCAAACCCTTGCCCTCCAGGTTTCTTACCCACACACTCTGCCTTCCCTTTAAAAAACCCGCCCCCAAATCGCTGAAACTACCTTGGTAAATTCCACCAGAACAGAGTGGAGTGACGGGTCTTTTTGAGGAGACTCCCCTTTCCAAAGAAAGGTTTTTTGCACCCATCGGGGAAAGGCCCCAGAGGCCTCAACAAGAAGCAGGGGCTTCGGGCTGGGGCGAATACCCCTGAAGCAAAGGCTCAGGATGCCCCTTCCCCCGGAAAGGAACCCTGACCCTTTCAAAAGACTAATTTCAAAGGGGGTCTTGGAGCGTCGGGCGGGCTCCAGAGGCCTAATGGTGACGCCCCGCTGCCCCCCACACCCAAAGGGGCCCCGCTGAGGAAAATGCCCCTGAAGCAAAGGTTTTGGGTTTTGTCTTTGCTCAGGAAAAAGGAAACATATCTGCAAAAGGAAGCTGGGGAAAAACAGTTCACGGGTAAAAAACCCCCTCAAACGTTTTCCCAAGACCCGGGGAAAGGGACGTTTAAAAAGGTGGGGGGCAAACTTGCCCACAGTTGGCAAACCCTTAAAGAAGTAGAAAAAGAGAACGGATACCCTAACCAAATGGAACTTCGGGGAATTCATGAAAAAAGGGGAAGAACTGAACATCAAAAGCTTCATGAGAGTAGAGTACAGTACATCAGGCATCCACCTCAGAAACACTGCAGGTAAAGGGCTGGGGAAAATAGTTTTGACAGACCTTATAGTTCATCCATCTCCCTTCCCCACAAATTAACATAGATGATTTGGAAGTCTACTTGGGCAGTTGCCACACCCCTTTCTACTCGGGATTTTTCAGTGGTTGGCAACACCTTGGGGGAGACATTTGTGCAACCCTAAGGGAAAGGGCCTTAGAGTCCTTGTTTTTAAAGTAATCAGTTTAAAATGTACACTCCCACAGTTTTCCAATTCAAATGGGACATTCCCCAATAGACCTGTAAAAGGCTCAACTGTTTTACAGACGAATTTCACTTGGCGGGTCAGGGAAGATTCCATGGAAGCGCCCACTCTCACCCAAGGATGCGAGAGGCGATTTGACATGCGGACGGAATCTTTTAAGATAAACGAGTATTTCAAGGATCTGTAAAAGTTTTCCCAGTGTGTTAAGATGTTTTCATCACTTACCCCAAAATTCATCTTGCAGAAGCACCATCCAAAAAGTAGGGACATTACCACGACCCCCCGGTATATAGTGGTCGGAAAGTGCATTAAGGAGTTAAAAACGATGCCCAGCGATGAAACCTTGATCCTTTAAAAAAAAAAACCCAAGCCAAGCTGGTGAGGCTAAAGGAGGCTAGAAGGACTAGTGGAGACGTTGTCCCCTCGTTAACTCGGGGAACCCTTTAACAGGGTTGGGACAAGGTTTGGAAAGATCACTGGAAGAGAACTTACTGTCTCCCCTTTTTTAAGATAGATGCAAAATCATCCAGAAAAAAAAGATTTTGCTAATGAGCTAGTAAACCGGGCAGAGATCTATTTGGAGCATTTTACATGCCCAATTCCCCACTTTTGGTAAACAGAAACGACACCAAGGTCTTTTCAGTGGGACTTCAGCGAATTTCCATACAACATCCCATTTTTGCCCCGGAGATGGACTCGCTTGCGCACTCCCAAAGGACCCCCCCAGAAGTACGTTTTCATACCAAATAAATATCCCTTACCGGGAAACTCCCCGAATTTCCCGTTTTACCCATTCAATAGGTCTTTTTGGGAAAGAGGCTATAACTTCCCGTCCTAAAACCCGGGAAAGGGTACTTCCAACCGGAAATTTCAGACCCTTTCTCCACCCGGGGCTCTGCAAGTGAGGAGAAAAGGGGAAATTTCAGGTTTCAGGGGGTGAAAAGGAAAACGGCTGAACCCCTATCAAAATGGATTTAAAAATTTAGATTTACCACAGTGCATTGTAGGACGGAAAATGCTATACAGAATTCCTTTGCACAGCAAGTCACATGTTACAGCTTCTTTGACCCAGAAAAAGCTTAAATCCCCCTTGGAAGCATAGATACTCTTAAAAAATGTTTTGACATTGTTTTAAAAAAAGGGAAAATTACCTACCTTCAACAAAGCTTCCCTTCTAACAGGGAAATTTAGAGTTCGAGTGGGGGAAAAATTTTTTCTAACCCGGAAAATCAGCTGAAGGGGTCCCCCAAAAGGGGGGGATAAGGTGACCTATTTTCCATTGCATAAATGACATTTAAAGGGTTTTTTCCAATTTCAGTCTCATGAATCTGATGGGATGTCTTTTTCACTTACTGCTCAGGGGGAAACTTAAGGGTGTGCAAGGTGCATGCCGACTGCAAAATCAGGTTTCGGGGCAACAATCAAAGGGTTAAAATTTTCCCAAGTGACCAGGGTATACATTTTCCCCAAAAGAGGAAAATTCCCTCCTTCCCTCTATTTTAAAAGCAAAACCCCCTGCAATTTTTCCAAAAGGTGAAGTATTGGGTCTAATTTTTGATCAAGGTACAGGGTGCCCCACACAAACGTCAAATGTAGGCTACAAAAATGTTTGTTTTCGCGGTTTTTCACATGTATCTTTGGGGCAGACCGCACAAGCTTTGCGGCTTTTCCCAGCACTTTACGTATAAGCTTGATTTTTGGATGTAGGGTTTTTTCATCTGCAACTCCCACTGTTTTCGAAGTGAACTCATTCATAATGAAACTCTCAGAATCTGACTGGGGTTTAGGTCTTCACCCGTGGAGTCCCCGTATGCTGAGAGTGGAGAACCACCCCTTTATTAAGTGGGACACATAACCCGATTTTCTACGTGAGAGAAAAGGATTCTGGATCTCCTACATCCAGATTGGGTTCAACCCCCTTGAGGATACCGATCCCATGGTAGGGGGAAAGAGGAATTTTTTGGGGAAAATCTTAATTTTGCTCACTAAAGGGTTTTGGCTGTTGGAATTCCCCAATCCTCCCTTTGACTAATCAAGTTGAGCTGGATTTGGTCAGAATTGGGGAAGGGGGGGAGATCCAAATGAAGTCAGAGAGAGATTTCTTCAGGCATTTCTAAGTACCAAGGATCAGATGCAAATATACAGTGGTTCAAAATTAAAATGGTGGGACTTTGCAGGATTGAGCAAAAGAAAACGCATCTGGGAGTTTTATACCATCCTTTGCAGCAGTTAAGAGGACTAGAGATCTTAGAAACCCTTTTATTTTAATATTGTGACTCTTGTAGTGCCTTGCAAGCAATCAAAATTAACTCTCCAAACCGTAGGAGGGGAAATTCAAGATTGGCTTGACTATGTCCACAGGTAAAAAGAAACTCTGTGGGTTTGGTATCAGGGGAATGGGGAGCTGACAGAAGGCAAGGGAGCTACCCCAGCCTTGTGTGCTCATTTTTCCCCCCCACACCCGACTTTAAACCCGCCCCGGGGTTGTCTTTAAAATAAAACAAAGGACAATGGAGGATACCTCCGAAAAAACTGCGAGAGATTAAGATGACCTTGGCAGGGGGGGGACTAGCACCTCCCAACCCAAAAGGGAAGTTGCTTAACAAGACTAAGAAAAGGCACACCCAAACTGACCCTGGGCTAAAGTGAAGCACTTTGTGAGGGGTGCCAAAACCCCTTTAAAGATCGCACAGTATGGAAAGATTCAACATTCTCAGACCAAAGAAGTATGTACTTTACCCCCCATTAACTGAAAATGATGGGGGGATTGGAAAGAGGGTCTTTTTAGTTTCCTTAGGAGACTAAAATTTTAAAAAAAATTAGTCATGCATAAGTTTTTTGCAATAATTTATACACTTAGAGCATAATATTTTTTGCTTTTTTTGTCAATATATTTTTGTTATTTTTAAAATATTTTTTTGATAGATTTTTTTAAATTTAGTTATTTTTAAAATTTTTTAACAAGGCATTCACCGCTAATGACCTAGCTTTGACCGAAGTAATTTTAAAAATAATAAGAACCACTGCCACCAACTATAGGGGCCCCCACTACTAGACAGAAAGCCCCTGAAGCAAAGGGTCAGGTCTGTCCTTTTGGCCCGGCAAAAAAAAACATAAGCCTGTCAAAAAGGGAAACCGTGGAAAAAACCACAGGTAAACAACCCCTAAAAAAATTCTCCCAAATCCTGGAAAGGAAAAGCCCCAAAGGTGTGGGCAAACCTTGACCAGGTGCTGCCAAAAAACCTTAGAAGAATAGTTTTGGGGAACTGGTACCCAAAACCAATGGGAAAGTCAGGGGAATTTATGCAAATGGGGAAAAATTGCAACATCTGATAGCTTCATGGTTTAAATCGAAAAAGGGGGGGATTACAGCAGTGGCAGAAGAAAGACTGAAATTGGGAGTCTTTTCTGCAGCCTCGATCTTTCTGCAGAGTTACATGTCTCCTTTCAGCAGTTAAGATGACTAGAGATCTTTCAACCATTTATTGTGATATATTGTGACTCTTTTTAGTGCCTTGCAAACAATCAAAAGCTTTAATCATCACATCCATTGAGGGAGGCAAAATTGGCTTGCCCCTGACGTCAACAGGTAAAAAGAAACCGGGTTTGGGGGCCAGTGCATGTTGGTACAGTGGGAATGAGCGAGCTGATCAAAAGGCAGCAGCTGCCGCTCAGCCTTGTGATGCTCTTTTTCCTCTCCCACACACCGACCTAAAACCCAGCGTCAGGAGTTGTCTTCCTGATAAATGGAAGGAACAATGGAGGCATACCTCCAGAAACAACTGCGCCCTTTGGCAGTTGGGTGACTAGCATCCATCCCAACCGAAAAGTGGAAGTTGCATTAACAAGACTAAGAATCGGGCACACAAGAACTGACTCTGGACCAATGATGGCTAAAAGTGAAGCACTTTGTGAGGGATGCCATTAATGATCGCAAAATGTTAGACCTTCAAGAATCAGTTAGCTTGACATGGTTAAGCTCATGAAGCTTGTCATAGCCATGTAAAAGGTATATAAAAAAAAGTATTGGTAATAAGGAGCAGGACAATGTTAGTTTTCCAGAGGCAAAGCAACGTGCCCATGTGCTGATTCACAGCCAGGTAAGTCCTTTACTTTAGTTCTAGCCCATCCTCCTTTCTGCCATCCCTGCTTTCAATAAATCTTACCCCAAACACACTCTGCCACTACCTTTAAACCTCAGTCCTCTAATTGCTGAAACTGCCTCTGATGAGGTATTCCACCAGAAATGGAGTAGGAGTGAGGGGTCTAGTGAGGAGATTCCTCCTCCCAAAGTAAGGTCTTTGGAGCCATTAGCCAAGGCTCCAGAGCCCACCCCAAGGGGTTTCTGCTCCTAGGCAGAATACAACTGAAGCAAAGGCTGAGGTACCCCTTTGTCCCGGCAAAGAAATCCTGAGCCTGTACTTACGGCTCCTCCCAGAATGGGTCTTTGGAGCCATCAGGGAGGGCTCCCGCTGCCAACACATCCACAGGGGCCTCTGCTGCTAAGCAGAATGCCCCTGAAGCAAAGGCTCAGATCTGTCCTTTGTCCAGGCAAAGAAATCATGAGCCTGTCAAAAGGAAGCCCGTGGAAACTAGTTCCACAGGTAAAACAACCCCTTAAAACATTCTCCCAAGATCCTGGAAACGGACAGCCTAAAGATGTGGGGCAACTTGACCACAGGTGCTGCAAACAACCTTATGAGAGGTAGTTTGAAGAACTTGATACCCTCATCCAATGGAACTGTCATGGAATTCATACAAGGAAAACTGCAACATCTGAAGCTCATGTAACCAGTTGCGTATGCGTAAAAGGGGATTATGACCCAGGGAAAATCTTTCCATTTCCCAGAGGGATTCAAAAACTTAAACCCATTAGGACTTTGATAAAGTGGAACTCATGAGAGAGTAGCAGTAATGGTAGTTCAGGATATTCCTTCCAGACAACACTACAGGGAGGCTGTGAGAATAGGCTGAAAATGACCTACACTGTTTGCATCTACTAACTTCTTCCATATAATCTCCATTTTGCACAGAGATGGACGTTCTGCAGCTCTACCGTAAGACTGCCCCAGAAAGTGACGATATTCCATACCAAATGATATCTCACTTACTGGAGAGCTCCTAGAAGTTCCTGTTAGACCTATTTAATAGGATCTATAGGGAGGGCACAGTGCCATCCACATGGAAAGAGGTATATTATTCCTGTCCGTAAACCTGGCAATGATGCTTCCACACCTGGAAATTGCAGACCATTTTCTCACCACCTGCATCTGTAAGCTAATGGAGAAAATTTAAACTTCGGGTTGACATGGCGGCTAGAAAAGGAAAATGTGCTGACCCCATATCAATATGGGTTTAGAAAATGAGATCGACCACGGATGCACTTGTGAGGGTGGAAACTATATACAGAACAAGTCTTCTTTGACCTTGAAAAGGCTTATGATACTACTTGGAAGCAGGGTATACTCATGAAAAAACTGTATGACATTGGTTTAAGCGGAGCATATGTACCTCATTACAAAGCTTCCTGATATCAAATGACATTGTAAAGGTTGTCCAATGCTGTTCATGTAATCTGTAGTAGATGAATTTACACTGTATGCTCAGGAGGAAACTTACAGGATGTGCAAGGACACAGCAGGCTGCAATAAGTCAGGTTGTACAGTGGGCAACATATCATGAGTTAAATTTTCCCCAACAAGACCATGGCTATACATTTCCACAAACGAGGAAAGTTCCACCTTACCTTATTTAGGAGCAAACCCACTGCAATTTTACCAAGATGTGAAGTACTTGGGTCTAATTTTGACTCAAGGCTTGCATGGGTGGCCCCACATCAAATAGTTAAAGGTAAAGGCTACAAAAGTGCTTAGTATTTGGCCCGTTCTTTCACATTTATCTTGGGATGGAGACTGCACAATGCTATAGCAGCTTTACCGAGCACTTATTCGTAGTAAACCTGATATGAATGTGAGGCTTATTCATCTGCAACTCCCACTGTTCTCCGGATGTTGGAATCAGTTCATAATGAAGCTCTCAGAACCTGTACTGGGGCTTTCAGTTTAACCTGTGGAATCCCTGTATGCTGAGAGTGGAGAACCACCTCTTTCATTACAGGGGACTACATGAATCCAATTTACTACACAGGATTACAAAGGATTCCGGAATCTACGTCCAGGTTGGTTTCCAACCCCTTCCTTATGGTAGGAGAATGAGGAATTTTGTGGAAGATCTTAATTTTAAAATCTTACTAAGGTTCTGGCTGTGGAATTCTCCAATTACCCCTTGGACTAATCAAGTCGAGCTGGATTTGGTCAGAAAAGGGAAAGGGGAGAGATCAAAGCAGAAGTCAGAGAGAAATTTCTTCAGCACATTTCTAAGTACCAAGGATCAGATTCAATATATACAGTGGTTCGAAATCGAAAATGGTATGGGCTTTGCAGTGTGAGCAGAAGGAAAACTGCATCTGGCAGTCTTTCTCTAGCAGCCTCGATCTTCACTGCAGTTAGATGCCACCTTGCAGCAGTAAGATGACTAGAGATCTGACGAACCATTCTATTGTGATATATTGTGACTCTCGAAGTGCCTTCTAACCAATTAGTGCTTAAAACTCATCACATCCAGTAGTGAGGAGAGGTTCAAGATTGGCTTCACTGATATCAACAGGTAAAAAGATAACTTTGTATTGGGTGCCAGCGCATGTGGTATCAACGGGAATGAACGAGCTGATCGGAAGGCCAAGGCAGCTGCCGCTCAGTCCTGTGATGCTCGTTTTCCTCTCCTACACACCGACCTGAAAACCCAGCATAAGGAGTTGTCTTCGCGATATGGGAAGGAACGATGGAGGCATACCCTAAAACAAACTGCGAGAGATTAGAGATGACCTTGGCAGTTGGGTGACTAACATCCATCCCAACCGAAAAGTAGTAGTTGTTTTAACAAGGCCAAGAATCGGGCACACACGACTGCCTCATGGGTCCCATGATGGCTAAAAGTCAAGCACTTTGTGAGGGATGCCAAGAGCCATTAACGGTCGCACATGTAGTGGAAAAGATGTGCAACATTCTCAGACCAAAGACGTATGTGCTTATCTCCCCCACATACACTGAAAAATGTACTGGGGGAGGATTGTGACATAGAAGGTCTTATTAGTTTCCTTTGGGAGACTAATATTTTCAATAAAAATTTAAGTGTGCATACTATTTATGCAAAGTTTATACACTTAGAGCAAATATTTATGCCTTGATTTTTGTATATTTATTGATATTTGTAAGATTTTTATTGATCGAAGGTTTTCGCCGCTAATGACCTTAGCTGTTGACGCGGCAGATAATTTTAAATAATCAATCAATCACTAATCTAGTTTTGCAGTGGGGGTTTTTTCCACCATATATATATATATATATATATATATATATATATATATATATATATGTGTGTGTGTGTGTGTGTGTGTGTGTGTTGTGTGTGTGTGTGTGTGTGTGTGTGCGTGTGTGTGTGTGTGTGTGCGGGGTGTTTTAGTGTGTGTGTATTTATATATTTCTTATATAAGATACACAGAATTTTACTTTCTAGCTTCCGATATATATAATGATTAAATTGAAATACCGATTAATCGTTTTATTTGGGAGAACTGATTAAATTATTGTCATTTGATACATGTCATCTCTATGTCCGCCCGCAGGAAAGCTTAGAAAAAAAATCAAGTACAGTGGAAATGACCTAGGATTTGCGGTCACATGTCCTTATCCGGGACTCTGACCTAAGTCAGAACGGAAGCATAAAGCGTTTCTCTGATTTGAGAAGTACTATCGCTACCAGGGTTTGAAGATCGTGGTTCTATATTATAGTGGTACAATTTCCCAAATACAGCAATCATATTCAGATAAAACGTCATCCAGCAGGGTACCATCAGATTGCGCTTAATTACTGCTGTATCAATTATAATTGAATGTGAAGATGATCATTCATGCACACACTGACAAAAATAAAATGGATATCAAGTTTTCATTGCTCAAAAAAACACACCCATGTTTAAAAAAAAGAAGAAGAAAAAAAAAAAAAAAAAGTTTTCTTGCAACGGCGACAAAGTTCCCCACCGATGTTCAATTTTTTCCCTTTGTCTGCCGCATTCCTCAAGTTTTTCATCGAACTGGGGGTGAGAGACAAAGGCGCCGCACGTCTTCAAGAATTACAGCTTTTATGAATCTTTTCAATAGGAAAGGGAAGGGGAGAAGAAATATATAATTTTCATCAAAAAATGTATCACAAGTCAGGATCCCTGCATAAATCAGGGGACGTTATGTTCAAGAATCAGCAAAAATGTTACATTTAAAATCAATAAGTCATTGTACTCCGTTTTTTTAAAATTTTATTTTATTTAACCATAAACTAAGAGAAAAGCAGCACATATTCGCTCTGCATGAAGTTCGCAAGGGAATCCCCAAAACGCTCTCTCATATCACTTTTGAAAAAACTGTATTTACAATTCCAAAGTGACGTGAGCTTTGGAAGTGACACCGATGTTCGAGGTTTCGTATAATATCCCAGAACACACCAAGGCTACGGGAATTTCTCTCTTTTTACGGGGAGAAAAAGAGGAAGAGAAAGGCAACGATAACTAGTTGCTGACATTTTGCATCGACATCTGTCCGACAGGCAGAGAATAGTTTTGCTTTAGCTAGAAATTCGTTTATGGTTACGCAACTTTACATTTCTCCTTTATTGGCGTTTTAAAGGGAAATGCCCTTTCTTGTCGAATTTGGGAAAAAAGTTTTTTGTACTTTGTTTTTCCCTTCTCGTTTTGTCATGGTAAAGTGACGAAAGAACACATTCATTATGATTGTTCTAAGAAATTTTCCACTGACAGATGGCGATGTAGACATCCCCTCCCCCCAAAAAAAGTCACATCCAAAGACGCACACATACTTGATAAATGTATATAGACATAAAGCCTTAATGGAACCGTTGCTCCAGAAAAATATCTATTTACAAGGAAATGCATTTTAAAGTAGATTTTGATGTAACAGTACTGTACATTATTTGTGTACAATTGAAAACAAATTCCCAACGCGATGCCATCTACAGAACTAATGGGGCGTATCCCTTTTCATGTCAATAATACCATATCAATTGTGCTTAGCGAGAACTTACGGAGAATGGAGGACGACCGGAGACACAGTGCTGAAATTTTGTTTTGTGTTTATGACAACCTAAGTGCAGGCCATTAATCAAGGCTCATTGGGCCCCTGCCCCAAAAAATCTTAAAGAAGCCTTTCACATTATGCGTTATTTCATAACTGATATATGTATTTACTACTAAAAATGTATTCAACGCACGTTGGAAAACAAATATAATTATACCATATACATACATACACACACACACACACACACACACCACACACACAAAACCACACACACACCACACACACCACACACACACACACACACACACACACACCACACAGATAATATAATTTTATATATATATATATTATATATATAGATATATATATATATATGTTATATATATATATATAAAATATATATATATATATATATAGTTATAATATATATCTGTGTGTGTGTGTGTGTTTTTGTGTGTGTGTGTGTGGTATGTAGTGTATCTCTGTGTGCATATACGTGTCAAATATATATATATATTATATATATATATTATATATATATTATATATATAAAATAATATAGATATATATTTAATATATAATATAGTACATATATATATAATATAGGTACAAAATATATGTACATATATTATTAATATACATATACATATATATATATATATATAGAATATATATAATATATTATAATTATAGAATATATATGTATAAAATATATATATAAATATAATATATATATTAATAATATATATATATATATATACATATATTATATATTATATTATATATACATACATATATATATTATATTTTAATATAATATATATATTTTATATATATATATATATATATATTATATATATATATGTATGTATGTGCGTGTGCGTGTGCGTGCGTGTGCGTTGTGCGTGTGCGTGTGCGTGTGCGTGGTGCGGGTTGCGGGTGCGGGTCGGGTGCGGGTGCGGGTGCGTGTGTGTGTGTGTGTTTGCATATACACGTATCAAATCAATCAGTCATTCAATAAATATAAATGTTGTATGTATATATATATTATATACATATATATATTAATATAAAAATATATATATATATATTTTTATACATATATGTGGGAAGAGAGAGAGAGATATATAATATATAGATAAGATATACATACATATATATATACGTATGAAAATATTTATATATGAATATATACTTATGCGTGTGTATATATATATATATGCATGTGTAATTACACAAACACACGCTGTATATATTTGTTTAAACTTATATAATTATTTAGATTAAAAATAAACTGACTAAAATGTCACGCGCAAAAAAATGCATGGTTATTTTTTGTAAAAAAAAAAAAAAGACATCCAATGATTTATTTTTTTTTTTTTCTTTCTTTTTTTTTCTTTTCTTTTTTTTTTTACATGAACCCCTGTTACGGCTTGCACACAAACCCTGTATTCGCCATATCCAGTCTTCTGTGTCTTAAAGGAGCAACTTTGATCGCTTCACACTAACAAATTTAAAGTTATGTCCTTATCTAAATATACATACAGATAGATATCAAGACAAAGGGGCATATCTGCATGTATACACACAGTCACATGCACAGTTTGCGTATATATATAATATCTGTTGTGTATGGATATCTGTATCTGTTTTTTCCCATCTGTCATCATGTTCATCTTTCTATCCCTTTCCCCCTGTCTATATCAATATATATGTTATCTATCTACCTATCTATGTATCTTTCTGTCCATCTTTCTATGTCTCCCTCAAAAATTCCACTGAAAATACAGTTTATTCCAGAAATTTAGACTGTTTACGCCATTCTAAATATTAGAGACGGTGTTCCCAAGAACCTTTACCAAAAATTACCTTTATATCCCGCATTTTTAGTTCACCTGCCTCCACACACGCCATATTGTGGAAAGTTTGTGAACAGTTCAAGAAAACTAAAGAGTTTCTTCCCCAAGGACAGGCTTGATGAATCACCCTCTATTGGAGATGAGTTTGACTCAACTTGTCGGATAATTCCCCGAGCGACGGACGATCCCTAGTGATCCGGAAGGAGGAAACTAATTCCCAGCTTTTGTTGCTCGCTGAATCACTGGGGCCGGGCAGGTGTTGCGCTCGGATACGAAGGGCGGCTTCACTTCCTTTGCTCTGTGTTTTGCTGGGTGCTTTTATTGTCGATAGTAGTTGTATTTATTGAGTCTATTTTAGTATTAGCTTATTTCAATACCAAGTTTGTTTTGTTTGTTTTTTTCTCTCTCTTTTGCTCTTTTTTTTACCAATCTTTCTTTGCCAAAAAACACAGTTAAAAGCAAACACAGTTGAAAAGAATAAAAAACTCAAAATGAACAAAACTGCAAGAGCTGTGCAGGAAAAGGTTTCCATTGCACTCGGCCAAACGGAAAATTTCTCACTTGGGAAAAAGGATCAATGACCACTGACAGGGAAGATACTGTGATTGGAAAGATGACGGTGGTCGAACATAACGACAGAGAGGGAGTTTTAGATGTCGTCTTCAGTTTGTTCTTCTTTTTCTTCGTCTTCTATGTTTTCTTGTTATTTTTTTCTTATTCCATCTTTATGTTTTTGTTTGTTTTGTTTTAATTTTGTTTTTGTTTTTCTTCGTATGCTTCTTAGTTTTCTTCCATTGTTATTTCCTTTATAATCAAACTATCGTTTTATCCATTGTCATCATCTATATTAGCAGAATACCATTTCTTGATTATCAAAATTGTAATTATAATGTTCATTACTATTATCTTTATTACTGTATATATATATGTATGTGAGTGTGGGTGTGTGAGTAAGTGAGTGAGTGAGTGAGTGAGTGAATGTGTGAGTGTGTGTGTGTGTATAGATAGATAGATAGATATCCCGTTTCTATTTCTTTTTTCTAATATTTTCTTTTCTCTTCCCCGTTCTTTCCTCCAACTCTTCCTCCGTGTTCCAGTGAGCAGGGAAAGGGAAAATGTCGGCCTAAAGGGCCCGGGCTTTGCGAACGCACCCCCTAATCGAAATGCGCCAGCACTTGTCATTAACGTCAGAACACAACATAACCATTCGGAGTTCAGGAGGGATAGAAGGGGGAGGGGGACGGAGTATTAACACGACGGCAGCTTACCTCATCCCCATACTGTTTTCCTTCGTTAAATCGTTCACCATTTGCCCTCGTCATTCAGCACAGTTTTATGATGATTAAATCTCGTTGTCCAGCGCATTATAAAACATAACCCCCGACCATAACAAGTAACGCGGACAGAGCGTCATAACGGGATGTGCTCTCGTTTCTTTGCCGATTCACGGATTAAATGTTCGATTTTTAAACCTCAGCTGAAAAATACATATTATACTTTATACAACATATAAATAAAGATAGATATATAGATATTTAGATAGACGTAGATATACAGATATAAAGCATACACCTCATCATGTATATACTTTTTCAGTATATCTATTGCTATAAAAAAAACAAAAAAACACGTACACGCACCTCTAAATACATAAATGTGTATGTGTCAATAAATCTATATCTAAAGTGTATTAATATTATATTCAATATAGACATACAATTATATTTATTATGTATATAAACATATAAATATATATATATAAAATATATATATATATCATATGTAGAATATACATATATGTATATGTATTACATACATACATACTACTACATATATATATATATAATAATATATATAATATATAATATAATATATATATATATAAGGGCCCTGGTTGCCGAGTGGTTAGAGCATCGACTCAAGAAAGGAACGCGGCAATCTGGGGTTCGAGGGTTCGAGTCACCGGCCGGGCGTTGTTCCCTTGGGCAAGGAACTTCACCTCGTTTTCCCTGCCTAGCCACTGGGTGGCCCAAAGGGCCAGCCCAAGTCAAGTGCTGGTCCCAATCCCGGATAATATAGAGAGAATGATTACCTAAAAGATAACCGGCACTCTCCGGGGAAAAGGAACTGGGGACCCTACCACAACACACACACACACACACACACACACACACACACACACCACACACACACACACACACACACACACACACACAAAACACACACACACACACATTTTGTGTTTTCGCTAAGGTAATTGCTTTTAATTCTTTTAATTAAGCTATTTCAATTAAAATGCATTAATCAAAAAATTTCAGTGATTAAGTTTTTGGCAGCCAAGAAGACAAGTAACTTTTTTTCCTGAAATTTTAAGGCCTTTTTTTAGCATCCCGAAAACCCCGAAAAACTTGGGGACATTTTTTCGGGTTTCATCATAGTCGCTACAAAACACGATATTATCGGAAATTGTTGAAGGGTGTTGTGAAAGGATTTTTTTTTTTTTTTTTTTTTTTACAGGAAAAGTCAATAGAAAACCCTTAAAGTATATAATACGTGGTATGATTTTCAGTTACAAGCAAAACACTGCGGAAGTTCATATAAAATTGAAAATGTACCTGAGTACTCTGCACCTTTTAATGTTTATACACACCACTCTTCGCTTCGCAAGGCTATGGAAAGTATAAATGTATTTCTCAGATTCAGTCAAAATATTTATTTATTACATACATGTACATGCATATCATTGCGTAACTCCAAAGATCACGGACATTTTCTTGATTTACTGATCGGAGTATATTTACAAATCAGGATACACAAAAATTCCTTTCATGTTTTTGAGATTGTTTTGTTATACACAGACGTGCAGAATGATTTTAAAGGTTTAAATTTTAATGATTTTAAATTTTTTTTTTTTCCCACCGAAGTCAATACCACATCATATGACTCGAACTCGTTGCAAAATCCTGCGACCTTTACGGTTGACTTCAAAATTTTACCCATATAGAGTGAATGTATTTGATGTACTGGGTAAAAATGCACGAAACATCTTATGCATATTTACAATAAAAAAGTTATATCAAGAAACTTATGATGCGATTCCCAATTAATGAAATATAAAATCCTGTCCAAAGGCTTTGATACAAAATGATAAAATGTTCCTTTCAAATCATTGGCCTCTTGTCATAGCCATAGCTTCTCCTTTTCCTTCTATCTGTATGCTAATCAATATACAACAAAAATAATGTTTATATGGAAATTAATCTTTTTAATCATCACCTTTTATCCCCTTTTATAAAGTCAAAAAATATATTGACTAATTAACATCATCTTCTATATGGAAAGATTTCCTTTGCCTACTATTCAATCAAAATTAGCATTGCCTTTGATAAACTAGTTTACCTTTACCTCGTTCAATCAATCACCAAATGACTTAGACATAAGTTATGTATTAAGTCATTAAGTGAAAGAAAGAGGTCGCGTGTCCCTACCTTCACTTCTTTATCACAATTAATTAACCTTGTTATTTTATTTTGTTTACAAATAGATAGCTCCACAAGTGCTGAATCACCAAGGAGGCATTTTTCCTATTCCCTGTAGGTTTTTAATAGTGTAGACACGTTTCTGTTATCAAACATCAACATTCTGATTATATAAAGACTATTTTATAGCAATAACACAAAAAAGGTTTTCCCGAAAATCAGAAAAATGCGTAATATAGGGTAGGAAAACAGTCCTTGTGTCTCTGTCTCAGGTTTAACCAGTCGTTTCATATTACATGTCCAGCCAACAGCACTTTTAACCATAAAACGTCTAATGCTCTTCATCAAATTTATTTGGTAGTACTGACGGCCAAAAATGCCTGTGAATGTCTAAGACTTCTAGGTTTTAATATTGTAAATATATATTGTATTGGTGTAACGAGTGGTTAAATAATGCTGAAACCGCTATGCTATGTCGCAATTACAAGGGAATAATGATATACTTGTAGCACTAGAGAATCAGGAAGGCTGTGTATAGCGTTGTATTTTTATTATTCAACTGGTAAACTACAACCAAATATAAACTACATATACAGAAGATAAATAAAGCATCATAAATTAATTTTTTATCAAATATAGATACTGGATAAAACTATGAATTCAGATATACCCCATTTGAAAAAACGAAGTTACAGCTGCAAATTTAAACTAATATCACATGATTAGGATCCAAAGTGCAAACCTATACCCATACTATATTTAATACTACAGATATCAAATGAGAAAATATTAATTTAAAATACCACATAATCAAGAATCCTCAATATAAGCGTAGAAATTTTCCCCATTTCATACAGATATATTATTTGCATATCCACGTCAATACCAGTTATTTGCATTTCATCAAAATGTATTCCAAATAGACAATACTGTAATAAACTTCTCTCTCTTTGTTTTTTTGTTCTCTCTCTCTCTCTCTCTCTCTCTCTCTCTCCTCTCTTTTCTCTCTCTCTCTCTATCTCTCTCTTTCTCTCTCTCTCTCTATCCACCTCCTCTCTCTCTCTCTCCCTCTCTCTCTCTCTTTTTTCTCTCTCTCTCTCTCTTCTAAGGAAAGGAGTGGCATCACTGGAAAATTTAAATATGTATGACTTTTAGTTACATAATACTCCAAATCTTTAATATCGATTTATATAAAGATTTAGGTAATCATGGCCTTATTTTGGGAGCCAAACAATGTTACCAGGGAAAATGGAATAAAGGGAGTGCTGCTCTGATATAGATAATATCAATCCTCCATGACCAGGCCTCGAACTTAAAGGGCACTCCGGGTATGAAAACCAGAGGGCCAGTACTAAACCAACCTGCCACAGACCCATTAAAAGGAATGTGCTACTAGGATCGAACTAGGTCCATAGACATTATCTATCTACTCATACATGAGTAGTGATACCGAGGATTTACTTCCCCAAGCAAGACCATGGCTATACATTTCCACAAACGAGAAAGTTCCATCCTTCCCTCTATTTAGGAGAAAAAACCCAAACGCAATTTGTCCAAGAGGTGAAATACTTGGGTCAATTTTTGTTTCGAGGTTTACATGGGTGCCTCACATCAAACAGCTAAAAGTGAAGCTACAAAAGTGCTTAGTATTTTGCGGGTTCTCAACTTTACTAAGTGCTTAGTATTTTGCGGGTTTCAACTTTACTGAGTGCTTATTTGTAGAAGCTTGACTTGGATGTGAGGCTTTTTCTTTTCCAACTCTCACTGTTCTCTGGATGCTGGACTCGGTTCATAAGGGAAGCTTCCAGAATCTGTACTGGGGCTTTCAGGTTTTTCACCTATGGAGTCCCTGTATGCTTAGAGTGGAGAACCACCTCTTTCATTACACCGTGACTATATGAACCTGATTTATTATGCGAGACTACAAAGGATTCTGGGATCTCCTACATCCAGTTTGGTTTTTCAACCCCCTTGAGGATACCCGATCCTCTGGTGGGAGAATGAGGAATCTTGTGGAAGATCAAACATTTAAATCTCACTAGGTTCTGGCTTTTGGGAATTCCCCAATTCCCCCCTTGCACAAATAAATTTGGGGAAAAGGGGAGAGATCAAAGCAGAAGTCAGAGAGAGATTTCTTCAGAACATTTCTGAGTACCAAGGATCAGATGCAAAATATACAGATAGTTCGAATTGAAAATGGTGTGGGCTTTGCAGCAGTGGGGGAAGGAAACTGCATTTGGCAGTCTTTCTCTAGCAGCCTCGATCGTCATGCACAGTTAGATGCCATCCTTGCATAGATCACTAGAGATCTTATGAACCATTCTCTTGTGAATTGTGATTCTCGTAGTGCCTTGCAAGAAATCAAGAGCTTAAATAATCACATGCAGTAGTGAGGGAGGTTCAAGATTGGCTTGCACTGATGTCAACACGTTAAAAAGATAACTCGGTGTTGGGTGCCAGCGCATGTTGGTATACGTGGGGGAATGAGCAAGCTGATCAGAAGGCCAAGGCAGCTGCCGTTCAGTCCTGTGATGCTCGTTTTCCTCTCCCCTACACCGAACTGAAAAACCCAGCATCAGGAGTTGTCTTCGCGATAAATGGAAGGTACAATGGAGGCATACCTCTAGAAACAAACTGCAAGAGATTAGAGATGACCTTGGCAGCTAGGTAACCATCATCCACCCCAACTGAAAAGTAGAAGTTGCATTAAAAAGGGACTAAGAATTGGGCACAAAGACTGACTCATGGGCCGATGATGGCTAAAAGTAAAGCACTTTGCAAGTGATGCCTAGAGCCATTAACAGTCACACATGTATTGGAAGGATGTGCAACATTCTCAGACTTTTTCTCCCCATATACACTCAAAAATGTATTGGGGGAGAATTGTGACATAGGCCTTATTAGTTTCCTTAGGGAGACTAATATTTTCAATAAAACTTAATTATGAATAATTTTATGCAATAAATTTTATACATTTAGAGCTTATTATTTATGCTTGATTTTTATATATTCATTGTTATTTGTAAGATTTTTGTTGATAGACTTTAAATTTTTAAATATTTGAATATTTCTATATAACAAGGTATTCCCCGCTAATGACCTTAGTTTGTGACGCGGCAGATAATTTTAAATAATCAATGGAATGGAATAATACACTGCCACATTGATATACATATATAACAATCCTCCCACACTAGGCCTCAAACCTAGGTCATTCGGGTATGAAACCAGAGGGCTAGTACTAAACCAACCATGCCACGCAACCCCCTAAAAGGGGGTGTGCTACTATGATGTACTTAGCTCCATAGACATAAATTTTTCGCACTCTGCTGTGCACACTCGGTTGAAATTGATAGAAATTGGAAACCGAAGTTAGATGTACTGAGGTGTATATAATGAAAGATGGAATAATGCAAAGCCGTACTGATTTTACATATATAAAAATCCTCCCTGACCAGGCTCAAGCCTAGGTTTACTCAGGGTATGAAACCAGAGGGCCAGTGTTAAAACCACCCTTGCCCCCCACTAAAAGGAGTCTACAACTAGGATTTACTAGCTTATGTTACCATATAAAATATGGTAAAGGACATGGCAGAAGTGCCGGTGGTCATACGTACATACCATGTCCCAGTGATTTAGTTTACTTTTCACACAGTATGCCCCGTGACTCTAAGGAGGGGTTTTTGGGTGGTCCCCGTGCTCGGGTGCCCTCGCCCTTTTTTATAACAAATCTCTGGTGTCTATACAAGAAATTTTGTACAAGTTCATGTTTTTGGTGCCATAAAACTCGCAAGTCAGTTCAAGGTAAGATTGATGAATTTATTTTGTGAGGGAATTTTGAAAAATTTCCTCTACCAAGTACTTTTTGTGGAAACCCATTAGAATTGATGCCTCTTTGTATGAGTCAATTTTTCACCGTCACAAGGCGGGGAAGAAAGGGCATACCGGGCTCTGGGTATCCTATGGGGGGGGACTGGGGTTTATAATGGGCCCCCCCCTCCCGCGGCTGAAAAAATGCACTTTAGTCTGTATTTTAGTGGGTACTCCCCTGAATCCACGCCAGCAACGGAAAGTGCTGAGGTGATCCCGAGCCCCGGTGGGCGACGTTGACGAAGAAGTGATGGTTCACTTTGCAGAGTCGAAAAATTTTAAAAACAAAGAAAAACCTGACAAAATAAAAAAAAAATTAAAGATAAGGACCTCGTCAACAATCCTCCGGCCGGGGATACCCCCCCGACTTTCTCGACGGACACCTTTCCCCCATATTGTGTAGGCACTCATCCCAGCATATATATATTGACAACTTAAATTTGGGGGATTAATTGGAGAGATTTCTTAAAAAAAGTGATGAACCAAAGAAACAAGAAAAATATGACCGAATTACCTTTGGACACACTACATCAAGGAGCTCGATCTTGAAAATGCTATGCACTCGACAGACGTCACAAGTCTATGATTAGTGCAAAAGGATGGGCAGCCACTTTCTCAAACAATATGATGAACCAAAGAAACAAGAAAAATATGGACGAATTTCCTTATGACACACTTACATCAAGGAGCTCGATCTTGAAAATGATATGCACTCGACAGAGTCACAAGTCTATAATAGTGCACAAGGATGGGCAGCCACTCAACCACTTCCAATATATGAAAAAGACAGCAACCAAATTGAGTTCATGGTAATGTCTGTACTTCACTGGTACGGAGTATGTGATTTAGTGACCACTTTGCAGTTATGAACGAGCTATACTCAGGCAGCGCCACTCTATATCAATTAGGCTCAGAATTATTATCCCACCGGGCCGGAGCCTCACTCAAGGCACTGGGTCTATGACGGCCATATCACCCTAAGAAATAAATGTTTCTCAAGATCGAATTTGGCCACAGTCAGGAGCTTGCTAAAAGATAATAGACATCAGATGATCATAGTCAGTTTCTTTAAGCCAACAGGAAAAAATTCAGAGAATTATACATTAAGATTCTGTAGTAAACCATGGGATTGATGTGTTTGATTGAAAATTATCTGCCTCGTCAATAGCTAAGGTTTAGCGGCGAAAATAGATTAATAAACTGGATAAAATGCTTAAATATGTAAAACCATGATATTGATCTAGAAAATATTTTATAAAGAATATAGATAACAATAAATATTATCTTAAAAATTAAAAGCATAAACATATTTGCTCTAAAATATATAAATTTTTGCATAAATATTATGCCATATCTAATGTTTTGAAGAAATCTCAGTCTACCTGAGGAAACTGAAGTACTGCTTATGGTCACAATCCTTCCCCAATATATATTTCAGCTATATATGTGGGAGACAAGTTACCATACTTCTTTGGTATGAGAATGTTGCACATCTCATCTACATGGCGACCGTTGATAGTTCTTGGCATTCCTCACATGTGCTTTACTTTAGCCATCATAGGCCCATGATGCAGTTCTTGTGTGACCGATCTTTGTCTTGTGATACTACTTGTTCGGTTCGGGTGGATGCTGGTCACCTAACTGCCCAAGGTCATCCCTAATCTTTCAAATTTTGTTTCTTAAAGGTATGCTTCCTTATTTATCACTAAGACTACATCTGATGCTAGGTTTTACGTCGGTATGGGGAGAGGGAAAATGGAGCATGTAGATAAGGGCTAAGCAGCAGCTGCCTTGCGTTTGATCAGCCCACTCATTCCTGACTTTTTTATGTGCTGACACTGGAACAATTCTTGCAAAAGATCCATAGACACAAGTTCTGTAGCTGTGTTTGGAGAAAAAATTAATGAGATGACAGGTAAAACTCTCACAACACCGCTGTTCACATTCCTCTAAGAACAGGCATAATATGCTGCAGAGCAGAGGGCTGGGAATTCCATTCAAAAGGGACAAAAGATCAACTCAACAAATGAAAAGAGATAGAACTTTGGGAATGAATTGTGCCCTTCTGAAAGGACGACAAACGCCTTGGTGAGAATAGCATTAATTAACAGCGTCCTTTGCCTAATTGCAAGCAATTTTAACCTGCATTAGACTTAGCCTATCACAAGGAATCCTCCCAAACTCCGGACCAAAAAGCTTAATCATCCATACCCTAAACCCAACACTGACAAATACAGGCCCATTTCTTTGCCTTCTGTCTGGCAAAGTACTTGAGAGGATGTGTTTTGGTGTATATAAAAGCAATATTTTGCTAGCAACAGGATTTTCATGACTTTGCTAGCAATTATGCAAACTGAGTTGGCAGGAAACTCATGGCCAACCGAACAATTTCTATTGAATTCAAGACCTCCGGGGTATCTTTCTGCGATCATAGAGTGCTGTCAAGCTTGAACCACTCAGACAAAGGTGCAGGAAACATTGCAAATGACATCAGGTAACGTGCATCGTGCAAAAGAACGTTGTGTGGATTCCATCGTATGTTGGAATCAGGGCATGATTCATGCCTACCAAAGTTCAGCATGTGCACAAGCCAAGTCGTTGGATCTTGGGGTACCTCTTTCTAGGATTTTATAAATAAAAAAACTTTCTGCAAGAGGACTTGACTGAGGTGATCAATCTCAACGCTCTGAAAAGCTGTAGCATAAAGCACGATGACCGGTTTAGGTAAGATCTTTCATCTCATGCGTTTATATAAAACAAGAACAAGGACAGTGGTTATTGTGACCGCAAGGATTCAGCCTTGGATCTAGATTGTATGGAGGTCAGTACAGTTTGTAATATCGAAAGAAACGAGTGCAAAATGTGGTAAGAAGAATATAAGCGAACACGTGTACATTTATATCTCAGAGTTGCCATGTGCTGCAGCCTTTCAGACCATAGCATGAGGTATCGGAGAACTGCGGTAATCATTTCATATCTGATGTTTTAGAAGATTATACTGGAATGTACCACAGACCGCCACTCAAATGTAGTAATGCCTTTCCCGCCAAAACTAGTGCCGCCGGCGTGGGCAGATGAGTAGATAAAGAAGGTGTAATGTTCCTGGTTCTTTAACTGATTATAGTGTTATCATGCTAATTCCATGCCTAAAATTAAATGTAATATCATATATAATGGTATGACTAGACAGCAAATGTACCCAACTCCCCACGTCTGTGCAGTTAGCCTTACCTATTTGATGTTTTTTCTTTTTCCCGATTTTTGAAGTTTGTACACCTGCCCTTTACTCAGTTGATATTACTTAATAGGTAATAACAAAATGTATTTCGCAAAATTAATTTATATCAGCATAGACGAAATATTTGGGAAAGAACATGAACGTAAAAAAAAAAAATGCATTAGGAGATTCATAAGAGAACATGATATGGACCAATTGACCAGTCAGGTAAATGTCCAACTTCATCGACGTGCACCATTAATAAAAACGCAGGAAAGTTTTTGTAGTGAAGACCTCAGCGCAATGTTCGTGATCCTTGTGAAACCAAGTCCTGCTTTCACGATAAAACACGCTTATCGCATTTGCTTAAAGATGCATTAGAGAGTGTCACAGTCGGGAGGCTTTTGACACGTATCAAATTATATATCTTATTCATCAGATCTTACTGGAGATTTTAAGTATTGTAAAAGACCTGCCGATCGCTTTCGGGAAAATATCACGGCGTCGGTAACATGGGGGGAAAAGGATTTGATGTAAGGGTAAAGTCTGGCATTGGTTCGTCGCCATTCTCTCTCTGCTTCTTGCCGAGTTGAGAAGAAGAGAGCCTCTGGGATACTGACATCTCTTGAATGATGTGATTAAGTGACCAAATTAAGACTTACTGAATTTAGGAATACAAATCCTCAGTGTCAGGGGAAGAAACCAATTACAACTCCATATTTGTTGTACTGCTATGTGCGGAGTCGTAATGGCTGCAAAAACATATCATCTGATCATCGCATGGATCTGAAGTGCCCCGGAGAGGGGAAAGGTAGACTCTGAACCTTCTTCTTCCTCCACGGTAAATTGGATTTATTTTCGGAAAGTGTTGAAGCAGAGTTGGTTGTAGCTACGATCTTCAGGGAATGATGACGAGGATGTCATCTAGCTACGGAGTCAAGAAGCATGCCTGCCGCTTATATCGTAGCGATCCTTCTCCTTGCATACACATGTAGACGGCATGCGTTTTAGCCCAAGTTTGATGTATAGTGCTATTCCATCTTACTAATGTAGGATCGATGATGAAAGATATAATCAAACCGGTTTAAGCATTTTGCATTGCCAGAGCTATTCATTCTCATTCATATTTTTTCTACATATGCATGATCTGGTGTGTGTGTTTGCGTATGTACGGTGTGTGCGTAATGTGGGTCGTGTGTGTGTGTGTGTGTGTGTGTAGTTTGTGTGGTGTGTGTGTGTGTGTGTGTGTGTGTGTGGTGTGGTGTGGTGTGTGCGCGTGCGCGCGCGCGTGTTAATTAGTGACCATTTCTTGTTAATGTATTATCACAATCGTTGCAGGACAGACCAGAAAGGAATTTGAAATGTCTGATTTCTAGCACATACTTCCGTGATTCACTTTCCAATGCGGTATTACACCGCCGCTCGCTTTAACGGCTATCATCCCAACACACACTCGTTAATCTCACTTCAATTCTGACATTATTTCCAGAATCCATGATTATTATTAATATATATATATATATATATTATATATATATATATATAGATATATAGATATATATATATATATCGATATATATATTTATATGTATGTATATATATATATGTATATAATATATGTATATAATGGAATTATATCTATATATATATATATTATATATAATATATATAATATATTATATATAGAGATATTATGTAATAATATGGTATATATATATATATATATATATAAACGATTTCTGGGCAGTTGCCGTATTCGTTTATTCCTGTTTTCTGTAGGAATGGTTTAATATGAAGTATTTAATAGCATGTTTCCGACTTTAACTAGACTCGCGGGATATATTTTTTTGTGTTATTGCTAAAAGTACATTGACCGTTTTTTTGCGTAATTGAAATCATGATATTACTTCAGTTTATACAGTCAGAGAAATTATATGAAAGCTGCGTGTGCATACATGTCTAGACATACATATTTGTATGTATAAGAAGCTACATAACCGCGCACCCACACCAGGGGTCGTCATTGCACAATTAGTTTAGGTTATAATATTATTATATATATATAATTATATATATATATATATAATATATATATAATATATACCATATAATATATATATAATATACACATAGCATTAGATATAGATATGAATAGATGTACTGTATATGTATATATATATGTCTATATACTATATATATATATATATTATATATATATTATATAGATATATATATATATATGTGTGTGTGTGTGTGTGGGTGGTGCTTGGTGGTTGTGTGTGTGTGTGTGTGGGTGTACATATATTGTGTATGATTGTTTGTATATGTATATTATATATATTCTTTCTCTGCAGCTTTCGCAATGAAGCATCCCTAGTGATCGCATAAGCAACAGTTTACTTGGCTCAAATTATGGCCTGTAAACTTTTTTATCGTCCTGGATATATAATAAAACTCCATGATATCATGGCCCTTGATTCCCAAAGCATTGATCGCGTTTTGCATTGTACCATAAAAAATTGTACAACATGTATGTTTTTCATGGTAAGCAAAATTATGTAAGAAGGAGTAGCAGATAATGATGATTATGATGCTGATGTGATGATGATGATGATGATTGATGGTGATTGGTGAGTGATGGTATGGTGATGGTGATGGTGGATGGTGTGAGGGATGGTGATGATGGATTATGAACGATGATCATGAATGATTGATAAAGAAGAAGAGAAGGAGGATGGCGATGATAAGGATAATATTGGTAATTAGATCATGATGATATGGTGATAAATATGAAAAATAATATTACTACATTTAAATCATAAAATAGTAAGTTACTAATATTAACAATGATTACAATAATTATTAACAATAATAATTATATTAATCATTATTATCATTTATTATATTAATGGACATTTTTTTTATTATCATTAATGGTTTATTACATTATATTATTATTTCATTATTATTATTATATCTTATCATGTATTATTATTATTATTTATTATTATTATTGTTATCGTTTGTTGTGCGTTCTTAGTATCACCCATCATCATCATACCTGTAATGATGAATTTGATGGTAATAAAAATCATGATAATAACCCGAACAAACAATGCAAAAATCACACGAGAATCAGCATCTCAGCACAAAAGAGCAGGCGCCGACTCTGCATCATGAAATATGATATCGACAGCCGGAGAGCAAAGGATCGCTGACGAGGCAAGGATCTGTGATTAGATCATGGGAAGAGCAGGGTGTCTGTGGAGGGCGACGCACAGGCTAGAGGACGGATGGCAGAGCTAGAAGGTGCGGAGATCGCATAACAGGATGGGGACTGCGTACGTGTAATAGGCTTAAGACAAAGGGGCGAAACAGCACTCTACACTGAGACACTCAAAAAATATTTCAAACACATCCACACACATGGAAGCACCGCCAACGTCAATGTTACACGCACACGCACACCACACACACACACACACACACACACAACACACACACACACACACACCACACACACCACACACACACAATACACACACACATACACACAAACACACAACACATACACACAGAAACACACACCACACATACCAACACCAAATATAATATGTATATGTGTTCTATGTATGCATATTATGTATTCTGTGTATATATGTACATATAATATATATATATATTATATATATATTATAGATAGAGAGATAGATAGATAGAAGAGATAGATAGATAGATAGATAGTATAATGATTAGAGATAGTAATATATATAGATAGATAGTAAGATATAGATATATAGATATAAATATGTATATATGTACACGATATATATATGGATAGAACAACACAAATAGATATATATATATGATATATATATACTATATAGATATCTTTTATATATTATTATATTATAATAATATAATATATATATATATATATACCTATACCATATATGAATATATAAATATATAATATATATTTTTTGTGTGTGTGGTGGTGCACGGGGTACGCGTATTTGTGTGTGCGTTTGAATAGGGACGTATAGCTACATATTATGTTTTACATTGTACGTATGCATCGTGTAGTCTATCATAAGACTACGAGTATATACAAGAACTAGGTCAAACCATTAAAAAAGAATTGAAAGTTTAGAGGCTGAGGGGTGTATGACCTTCATGTTCGCCATCCACGCTC
>NW_023659176.1:35000-40000 GCF_015228065.2 Penaeus monodon
GGTTAGAATCGTCACTGATAGAATGTTTCTGACCAACTGTGTTGGTTGGTTCCAAGATAATGACTGCGTTTTCATGCATGTTGGAGCTCCTTGCCACATAGACAAAAATGTTAAAACAACATTGGATAATCATGGTATTAGAGTTTATAACTTGCCTGAAAAACATTCCAAATTTTAAATTTATGAAATATGTATGAACGATATGAAAAGATAAACGAAGCAGAAATGTACTGAGCTAAGCTGAGCTAACTGAAACGATTGAAAAGGTATCAACGGCAGAAAAAATAATATATATATATATATATATATATATATATCCTATATATATATATATAATATATATATATATATATATATGTGTGTGTGTGTGTGTGGTGTGTGTGTGTGTGTGTGTGTGTTGTTGTGTGTGTGTGTGTGTGTGTTTTATGAAACACTCTTCTTTCCCTTTACTAATGTTTATCTGTTAGTATACGCTTTACCTTATTCTTTGCTTTACCCGCCTCGCTCCTCTGCCGTGGCCACAGGAAGATCCCTTCCGCGACCGTAAGAGATTTTAGAGCATTGGGCTCTGATTACGGGAGCCTCCCCCGCATGTGCAATTACATCATTTACTTCCAGTGGATACTCTCGCGTGTGCTGGTGCTGGCTAGAGGTGGTTTGTTGACGCGTGCGCTTTATTTTGGATGCCAGACAATTGCTTTTTTGCGGAGGATTTTCGAATTCTAGACAGTGGCATTTGCATATTTTAAAATTTTTTCTTCATTAGAGTTGAAGTAGGAAAGGGGAATAAGAAAAAGGTGTATTACATATAAGACTCGTTGTAAATAGACCTCAGAATATCGTTCTAAAATGAGAAGCAATGAGGAAGAAAATCTGCTTAGCAAGCGTAAAAGCAACAACTCGAGGGGACCGACTGAGATCTGTTAATAGGCAAGAAAAACGTCAAGGAACGTAATGAAAGGATCTGGAGAGTGGGAAGTTATGACACGTGATGTCATAACACCGATTGCGGTTATTAAAAAAATTCGAATCGCTCCGCGTCAGCCTCAGAGGTCGGCCCCTTCGACTGGAGGCAGGGAAGGCTATTGTCTGTCTTGTGAAAGGATGGATGGATTGGAAAAAACGAACTTATTGAATCGGTAAGGGTCGGTGTACGTATATAATACTTCAACACACACACACACATACACACACACAACACACACCACACACACACACACACAACCACACACACACACACGAAACACACACACCACACATAAACACAACACACACAAACCACCCACACACACACTACACACCACACACACACACAACGCACCTACACACAAACATATATATAATACATATATTTATAAATTATCATATCTTTACCGGAAGGAACGTGAAAAATATATGTTTCTTTTTTTTCAACGGTGTATCTTTGATCCCTGTTTGTGAATACTGCTTATGGAATCTCAAAATCTGCAACCAAAATACACTTAAATACCATATTTCCCAAAATATGAATGACTGTTAAAAAAAAAAATGGCGTGATTAAGAAGTCGCTTCTACTTATCCCCCCGTGGCTCCAAGCCGGAAACTGTTAGAGAAAATTTGCAAGGGAATTTACAATAGTACCCGTGTATTCGGCACATGCATTAAGAGCGACCATCGAAAAAAATAGCTCTACGACGTAATCTAAAGGATGTATAAAAAAACGGTTAATGATTTGGACACAATGTTATTTAAATTGCCGTCATGGCTCGAGAGTGTAATCAGAGGACAGACGGACCTTTATATCTCACGAAGAGGGTCTCAGAACTTACCCCGAATCAAATAATACTATATACATAAGAGTGGAAACTAGAGAGGTAATAAGGATGATTAATGTATACGGCAAGGTTTGAGATTCACCGCTGTAAATTCCTTCGCAAACTGTTATACGAAATACGACATAAAAGTAGGTTTCGAATTGGCGGAAAAAAGGCTTTTGGAAACAATGGTTAATTTTCACTAATACTACATACACTTTTGGAGATTTCTTCATTGTTACTAAAAAGCTATTTCCTTTTTCTGTTACTTAATCCAATGTGATGTGAAACTTTTTGGTGTGGTTGCATCTGTGTGCGTGCGCTGGTGTGTAGTGTGTGTGTGTGGTGTGTGTCTTGCGTGTGTGTGTGTATGAGTGTATGTGCTGTGTGTGTGTGTGTGTGTGTGTGTGTGTGTGTGTTGTGTGGTGTCGTGTGTGTGTGGTGTGGTGTGGGTGCTGTGTGTGTGGGTGTTGTGTGCGGTATGTGCCACCACCGCCCTTTTTACTTAGACATAAAGTAAGAAGGTTAGAATAGAAATAGCACGCCCACAGATCATTAATTTCTCAATTGAAGGTATCCATGCCAAGGCTCCTAAATTTGATAAATACAATGAATATATGCATGGAGATCATTCATATATGCGAATAGAGATCAGTAATAAGAAAATTATAAATCTAATAATTGCTATAACAATTTAGTAACATTGATATATGATGATATTAAAGAAATTCATGATAACTGTACACGAATAGGATAATCAGAATATATATATATATATATATATATATAGATATGTACTATATATATATATAGATAATATATATAATCGATATTATATATATACACACATATATATATATACAGATATATATATATATAATAGTATAGAGATATTACCTATATATATATAATATATTATACATACATGATATATGCATATTATATAGATATATGATATATATATAATATATATATATATATATATAATATAATATAGATATAGTGGATAATATTTATTTTTCCTAAGCTTTACTTTTGACTACAAGATACTTTTCTTCGGAACATAAACATTTTATGTTCAGAGTTAGTCAGGTGCTGGAGGCTTTCTTAAGCAGAATTGACGGAAGTCCGTATTAGGTAAAATGTGTGTGTGCTGAAGCGGAAGACGATATGGAATATGTCAGTGAAAGAAAGGAACACGTAATACAGAAAAAAACAGTGTTAAAAAAAAAAAAAATAAAAATTAAAAAAATTGGGGTAAGACCACATAATGCTTCTGGGGGCTGAAACGACTAATGGTTAATGAGATCACGAATTCAGGGAATATGTAGCAGCTCTACAATTTGTTTTTGCTTTTTTTTCATAATAAATACCTTACATATAACTCATACACTAACCACAAAATAGGATTTATAGAGATATAGCTTCACAAATATAATCAGGAACAAAGGCACAACTCGATGTAAATAACATTAGCTTTAGAAGGACACGCCAGGAAGATCATTAAAACTCTACCTCAGACCTGCAAGCCAGATACCCCACCGAGGCAGAGAGATACGCATCTCCCTTGCGGTCGGACGGCTCGACTCGGGGGGAGGGGGGGTGGGGGGGAGCATAATGCTAGAATTCAGGGTTAAGTACCTAGGTTAGTTTTGTCGTTAAAATCATGGTTTTACGCTTGTGGTTGGGCTTTTTTTTTCGACGTTTTGATTTCAAAGTAGAAGCGAGTAATGTTATTGATTATTAATTTCAGTGATGTATAATATAAAATAGGCTTGATGAGTATTTCGACATAATGATTATCGTTGGGAGTGTGATGATAATGATAATGATGCAATGGTGATGCAAAAAAAAAAAACTAAAAACAAAAACAATAATGAATAATGAAGATCGATGATGATGATGATGATGATGATGATGATGATGATGATGGGAAGATGATGGATGATGATGATGAGATGCTGATGATGATGATGATGATGATGATGATGATGATGATGATGATGATGATGAGGAGGAGGAGGGAGGAGAGGAGGAGGAGGAGGAAGAGGATGAAGCAAGATGAGATGATGGTAATAATGACATTACGAAAATAAGTATATCAATAATAATTATGAAAACAGATTAAAAGTCATTTCATACTTATACTATCCTGCTACTCAAACTCTCTACAATAATAGCGACATTAATAGGCCTACCGGGGATGCCTCTTACACCACCAAGGTACGTTGCGCTCGTTCTATAGCAGCCGAGGTGCCCTAATGAGGGGGATTCCCAAAGGAACTATTATGGTGAGATCGAAGTTCAATGTAGCTTGGAGATCCGCAGACCAAGAGCGGAAAAATCCGGAGGGGAGCGAAGGTGTGTGTGTGAGAAAGAGAGCGATAAAGAGGAAACGAGGGGATAGAAAGAGGGACTAGAGCGAGAGAGAGAGAGAGAGAGAGTGAGAGAGAGAGAGAGAGAGATGAGGAGCGGTGAGAGAGAGAGAAGAGAGAGAGAAGACGAGATGGAGGAGAGAGAGAGATGAGAGAGAGGAGAAGATTTTTTTTTTTTTTTTTTAGAGAGAGAGAGAGAGAGACGAGAGAGAGAGAGAGAAGAGACGAGAGAGGAGAGGATGAGAGAGCAGAGCGAGAGACAGATAGAGAGAATTTAGAGAGAGAAAGAGAGGCAGAAGATATAGACAGATAGATAAATAGATAGATAGACAGAGAGAGAATGAGATGAGAGAGAGAGATGAGAGAGAGTGTTGAGAGAGACATGAGAGAGAGAGGAGAGGGGGGGAGAAGAAAGGAAAACGTTTGGAAGGCAAGTGATCCAGGCTATGGAGAGGGAATGAGAGAGGCAGGAAGTGGACAAAGGTATTGGTTAAGGGTTTAAATAGGGATGAAAGGGGGAGGCGAGGCAGGAAAACATAAAAAGACTTGAGCGGAAGACACCAATAAGAGGGGGGAACTAGAGGGAGAAAAATAGCGTTATGATAAATGTACACAGCAAAAGGGGGGCTAACTAAAGACTGTTAATAAGAGTTATCTTGGGTAAATGGTGATTAACGTTAATGCATAAATAGGACGTGATGATAATAAAAGGTAAGTGAATAAATTCTGAGATTAGTTAATAGTCTAAAGTAAGTTGTTAGATTGCTTGTTTTCAATTACAATCTAAAAATGGGTTTATATACAAGAACAAAAAAATTCCATCCGCTAAAAG
>NW_023659176.1:42500-47500 GCF_015228065.2 Penaeus monodon
AGTTCGGTCATGTATATACATTTAATTAGCTTTTTGAATGATTGAATCTTAGTTCCACTTTGACTTATTTCGCGGTGTCAGTATAGTGGGACAAGTCATTTCTGCCTAGTAATTGTTTTATGTTTTATTCTAAATTTTTTATTATGAGTTTGAATAAGTTTTATATAGTACTCTATATTTCTTTTTTATTATATTATTTTTATTATTTGGGTCTTTCTTTTCATGTATTTTATTTGATTTTATGATATAGCGTTTTTTCTGATTTTGTCCTAATGGTGTCTTTTTTTTCTGTGAATATTTAATTCGCCTAATGATTTTTATCACGTATTTTTATTTATGGTCTCTATGAAATTTATTTTGAGAAGTAAATCGTTTATTTGTGGGAGGGCACGAATCATGACAGTCCGCGACCTATGACAATAACAGTAACTGGCATCTATGTCTTTGGATATCCTGCTCTCTGCTGAAACATCACAAAGGTTGTACCAGCGCATTTTTCGTTACCCTCTAGAATGTGTGCTGGACGTTATGATATTTTTAATCAATAAAGCATTAGTTAAATATATATTTCGACGGGCACGCCTATTGGCTTGATAGTCGTAATACCCGTCCGACGGGGGACGCCTATACACGTGCAATGTGGATCCCTGTATAGATGAAATGTTTGTTGAGTATTTTTGTATGGAATATAAAAGTTAATATGTTTGAATATGATATACAAAATATATGTGTATATGGCTAGTTCGATATACGTGTTTATTTGTCCATGCTGGTTCCACGTGTTTTCGCATAAGCGGTCCCGCTCCCGCCTATTACGCGTGAGGGTACCGGGACCCGTTACCCACGGGCTACGTCTATAGCGTGCTAGTCGTAATTAATAAGTATAACCGTATTGAGGTTGTCACGATGTTCATGCTGAGCCTCTTCAGGACGAGTTAGGCACTGCTAGGTTCATCTATTTATTTACCTCGCCTTTCATGAAGATTCAGTAGTTTGAGGTGTTTTAACTAATGCTTGATTATTTTATCTATTATTGCTTGTTACATGTGCTTTTTCGGTGTCTTTTACTGTTTTTTTTTTTTTTTTATCTGTGTCTTCTACTGTGCTTTTTCTCTGCTTTTATTCGATTTATTGCCTTTACTTCTTGCTTTACTCAATCTCTATTTTACGAATCTTGGTTCAAGATGTAGTCTGTTTAAATATTGCTACCTTCCATATTGCTTTTGAGTTTTAATTTTCTCTGTTACTACTTTGCTGCCTTTTACTGATCTTGTGTGTTTTACTTCATTATTTCTTCTATCCTGCTTCTACCATACTGATACTATTCCTCTTCTTACCACAACTATCACTACTCCTGCACAATACTCCTACTGCGCCTGCTGTACCACTATACGACATCTGCTTCTAACACTTCTTCTAACTACGCCTGCTTCTACCACTTCTAATACTCCTGCTTCTACCACTTCTACTACTATCCTGCTTCTACTACACTACTACTACTACTCCTGCTGCTACTCTACCATACTACTACTCCTGCTTCTAACACTTATACTATCCTGCTTCTACACTATTATATCCTACTCCTGCTTCTACCACTACTACTACTACTGACTCCTGCCTTTACCACTGCTCACTACGCCTCTTCTATCACTTCTACTGACTCCTGCTTTACCACTACTACTCCTGTTTCTACCACTTATACTACTCCTAAATTCTGCCAATACTACTACTACTACTCCTGCTCCTACCCTTCTTCTACGATTCCTGCTTCTACCACTTCTACTACTCTTGCTTTCTACCACTCTTCTACACTACTCCTGCTTTACCACTAATATACTCCTGCTTCTACACTTCATCTACATACTCCTGCTTCTACCACTATACTAATCCTGCTTTCTACCACGATTATACTCCTGCTTCTTACCACTCTACTACTCCTGTTTTCTACCACTACTACTGCTCTGCTTCTACAACTACTAACTACAATTGCGTGTACCACACTACTTCCTGCTTCTACCACTACTCCTACTCGGCTTCTACCGCTTCTACTACTCCCCTGCGTCTACCACTTCTACTACGCCTTGCTTTACCACCGCTTTATTCTACTACTACTGCTTCTACCACTACTATACTTCTGTTCTACCACTACATACTACTCCTGCTTCTACCAATACTACTACTCCTGTTTCACCACTCTACTACTCAGGCTGCACTAGACTACTACTCCTGCTCTACCATTTCTTACTACTACTCCTGCTGTCTACCACTTTACTATGACTCATGCTCTAACAACTACTACTTTTTTTTTAACCTCCCCTTGCCTTTTTCTACTACTACTACTACTCCTGCTTTATACCACTCTACTACTATCCTGCTTCTACCATACTACTACTCCTGCTTCTACCATACTACTATCGGCTTCACCAACCTTCTACACTACCTCCTGCTTCTACCACTACTATTACTTCCTGTTCTGAACACTAGTACTTTACTTACTGCTTCTACCATTCTACTATCCTCTGTTCTACCCTACTACTACTATGTTTCTACCACTCTACTTACTCCTGCTTCTACCACTCTACTACTCCTGCTCCGCTGCTACAAACTCTTCTACTAATCCTGCTTTTACCACTACTTTACTCCTGACTTCTACCAATATAACTGATCATGCCTTCTACCACTACTACACTACTGCTTCTACCACTACTACTACTCCGCTGTCTACCACTACTACTCCTGCTTCTCCACTCTTTTACTATCCTCTGTGGTGTGAGTGTGTGTGTGTGTGTGTGTCTGTGGTGTGTGTTGTGTGTGTCTGTGTGTGTGTCTGTGTGTGTGTGGCGCGCGCGCGTGATGTGTGGTGTGTGTGTTATGTGTACAAAAATATATACATACATACATAGACATACACACACATATACATAAGTGTGTGTGTGTTTGTGTGTGTGTGTGGTTCTGTGGTGTTGCGCGTGCGTGGGGGTGTGTGTGAGTGATATATATAAACATACACACACACACACCACAAAATTACCTAAGTGTGTGTGTGTGTGTGTGTGTGTGTGTGTGTGTGTGTGTGAGCTAGTGTGTGTGTGTGTGTGGGATGTGTGTGGTGGTGTGTGGTGTTGTGTGTGTGTTGTGAGTGTGTGTGTGTGTGTGGATGTGTGTGTGTGTGTGTTTGTGGGTGTGTGTGTGTAGCGTGTGTGTGTCTTGCATAGTGTCTATATATTAACACACACACACACACAAATATATATATGATAATCCATATATATATATACATTTATATATAGAGCTTATAATATTGTATATATATATATAATATATATATACATTATATATAATATATATATATATATATATATATAATATATATATTATATATAGATTAGGTGTGTGTGTGTGATGGTGTGTGTGTGGGTGTGGTGTGTCGTGATTGTGTGTGGTGTGTGTGTGATGTTGGTGTGTGGGTATGTGTGTGTGTGTGTGTGGGGGTTGATACAGTACACAAGCAGTATATAAAACAGAAGAATATAGATATATAGATATATTAGAACTAGAGAGATAAGGAGATAATAAACAGATATATATAGATATAGAGATATAGATGGGAGAGAGAGATAATATAGAATCCTAAGTTATATGTGTGTGGGTGTGTGGGGTGTGTGTGTGGGTGGTGGGGGGTGTGTGGGCGTGGAGTGTGGGCGTGGGTATGCGTGTGTTTTTGTGTGTTGTGTGGTGTGTGTGTGGTGGGTTGTGTGCAGTGTTGTGAGAGACAGGACATATGAAGTAGTAAAGCATATGGTTTGTAGATATATATAATATATAGATGAGTGAGAGTATATAGTATAGATAGATATTATATAAGATACGAGACCATACCTAGATATGAGATATAGATATAGATAGAGATATAGAGAGATATATATAGATATGTGTGTGTTGGGGGATGTGGTGTGTGTGTGTGTGTGTGTGGGTGTGTGGTGGGTGGGTTGTTTTGTTGTGGTGTATGTGTGTGTGTGTGTGTGTGTGTAGTGTGTGTGTGTGTCGTGTAGGTGGAAAAACTTATAGAATATATATATATATTTATTTATATATAGATATATATATATATATATATCATTATATATATAAATATATTATATATATATGTGTGTGTGTCGTGTGTGAGTGTGTGTGTGTGTGTGTGTGTGGTGTTGTGGGTGTGTGTGTGTGTGTGGGTTGTGTGTGTGTGTAGTGTGTGTGTTGTGTGTGTGTTGGGGGTGGGTGTGGGTATGGGTATGTATCGATGTATGTCTGGGGTGTTGTGTGTGTGTTGTCGTGTGTATTTGTGTGTGTGGTATGTTTATATATATATGTATGTGTATGTAATGGTTTACCATACATATATAATATATAAATATTATATATAATATATATCTATATATATAAATATATATATGTATATATATATATATATATATATATATATATATATATATATATATATTATATATGCAAATCCATATATATGTATATCTATATACCTATTACGTGCCTGTAAAACAAATGCAATCATAAATGCTTTATGTATGTTTGTACCATTACCTGCGTTTTGAACTTTCATAGTCAAATATAGTGTATGAATATAATCTATATACATATAATGTCTATATATGAATAGATATTTGTTAGATCAGGTCTATATGGGTTGGGACGATATATATATATATATATATATATATATATATATATATATATATATATTATATAATATATATAATATATATGAGATAATATATATCATATATAATAATTATATATATATATATATACGTACTATATATATATATAATATATATATATATATATATATATATGTGGTGTGTGTTGTCTGTGTGTTTGTTGTGTGTGTGGTGTGTGTGTGGGTCGCAGTGGCCGAAGGTTAGAGCGTCAGACTCAAGACTGTCACGGACGCATCTGAGTTCGAGGGGTTCGAGTAACCGGCCGGCGCGTTGTTTCCC
>NW_023659176.1:65000-75916 GCF_015228065.2 Penaeus monodon
TGATAGACTGGAACTTAAATGAACTCAAACAAATTGACACCAAAATTAGGAAGCAATTGACATGCAACAGAATGTATCACCCAAATCAGACGTAGACCGTCTGTGCGTCCCTAGAAATAAAGGAGGTAGGGGGGTGATGCAGTTGGAATGATCGTACAAAACAACGATTGGTCTCTTGCAATACTTATATCTAACCCAAAGATTGGATGCTTCAGTTAGTTAGAGTACATGAAAACTCCAAAAGGTCACACTCGGTAGTAAAAGGAACCAGATAAGTTTTCTCAGGAACTGGGTATTGAGAGCGAAAACATCGAACAGATGTCGCCAACATTGGCTGCTAAACATAGAAAACAAAAAGCAAAGAAGGTCGGACAAAAAACTGAATCTAGGTGGCATGAAAAGCCTCTCCGCAGACAGTTTGCAGCTCGAAGCAAACACGCTGATGTAGATGAAATGCGACCCATCAGTGGCTTAGAAGCTCTGGACCTAAAGGGGAAACAGAGGGTTTTATTCTTGTAGCCCAAGATCAAAGTTTATTTACCAGAAAACTATCAAGCTAACATCTTGAACAATGGCACTGACCCAAAGTATAGGTTTGTGAAGACAAGGTTGAGATGATTGATCACCTTGTGTCTGGTTGCTCAATATTAACACCGAATGAGTACAAAAATAGCCACGACAGAGTGGGCAAGTACCTGCATTGGAAGATCTGCAAGCACTTTTTTTATCGGAATGCAAGATAAATGCTACGAACACCATCCAGAGCCAGTTACTGAAGGTAAAGATGCTACAATCTTGTAGGACTTTCCAATTCACACAGATCGCACTGTACAGGCGAATCGTCCAGATATCGTCATCAAGGAAAACATCTGCTGTTTTTAGACATGAGCATCCCTTCAGATAGAAACGTCTCAACGAAAGTGATCGAGAATATATCAAAGTATAAAGCCCTGGAAATAGAGGTGGAAAAGATGTGGCAATTTAAAAACCAAAACTTTGCCTGTTGTTATTGGAGCACTTGGCCTTATAAAGAAAGGTACTGATAAGTTTCTTAAACAAATACCGGGAAATCCAAAATTAGAAGAAGTCCAAAAAATATTTCTAAACAGCACAGCACATGTTCTCAGAAGAGCCTTATCGATCTAACATATTTTTATGTTTGTGAATGACTTGGACTAGATGTTTTAATTTGTAATTGTTCTGCAGAAGTTATGTGCATATTTTGGTTGGCGTTCCATTACCTCAAACTTCAATCACCCTAGGTCGCTGGTAGTGTGACTCGGTGTTTGATTTCAATTAGCAGATCTAAAGAAACTTTTTCAATCACAATAATATAATAATAATAACATAATAGTAATAAGTATCACCATCACTACTGTTTCGCTCCTAATCAGTTATACTCTCTGAGCAGTATTTCGGTTAGCAAGGCTAAACCACAGCTAGATTTCCACTAAAATTCCGTTGATACACTTAACACGTGATTTATTACGTCTGTGTACACTTGCCAGTCTAAACAATCACGCGACACCAATGCTTTCGACACTTTAGTATGCGGGTCAACTTGATGGGGAATTATTATCTGTTTATTATATTTTGTAATAGTGATCATAATAAAGATGATATGTATACAACGGAAATTAGTTTATATTACCATCTTTTACGGTTCATATAGACAATAATATCTATCATGCATCAGAATGATAATGATGATAACGGTTATAATTTAATAATAATAATAGTAATAACTGTAAATATTTTGATAATGGTAATAATTATTATAATAAATATGGTTATTACATACGTAAACAAAGTCTAGTAGTGAAAAAGACAAAAGTTACAATATAAAACTAGTATAAAGTTTGGATTTAAAATTGTGCACATCTAAAGTTAAATAAACAGAACATGCATGCTGAGGATCAAAATGATAATAGGTAAACATAATCTGCTCAATGCCCACTTTCGTTAGCGCCATAAACAGAAAACATGCTATCATATTGTACATTATCACTTGTCGTTTGACTTACAAGCTAATAGCATTTATGATATCACTGCATAATAAAGAAATGGTTTAATTTCTTCAATTCTGCGGTTACTTTTCTGATACAAATATTTCAATGTGCCTGTGGAAAATATAAAAGCAAATAACATGCTATAGTTATGAAAAGAGAACAGTCATTAAAGTGAAGGATTGTTTTCAATGTACATGAAACGTTTACTCCAACATTCATTTTTGCAACTATGCAATTTCGAGAATATAGGAAAGATTCTATCATGAAAGATGACCATGATTACCATGGCCAAAGTAAATATTAAGCAAAAACTGAGGGTTTAGAGCGAATATAATAATAAGTACAATAATACTTGTACTCTGTATGAATAATATGCCACTGCATGAACTTCATTCATTCCATACTCTTTATTGACGTCATTGATCAACTGACCGGATAACAGAAATTGAAACTTCAACTATAATTTATGCTTTCCGAGCACAGGTACTAATGTAACTAATGGGGCATGAGTAAAGTAAATCAAAGTTGATAAACAAGAAACTTGAGAACAAACTAATCCTATCACTTGAATTATGAGCAAGTTTAATTGTTAAATGTAAAAACGTGAGATAGCCAGTTAGTCTGCTTTCCTTGTTACAAACGCCAAAACAAATGAGACTATAATTTGAACTCTCAGGTCACATATACTAGTGTTAAATAATAATAATAGTGGTACATGAGAAAATATAATTACCAATTAATGAAAATTAACTCTTAAAATGTCAATACTCAAAGTATAATATAATTATAAATCATTAATTGTAAAAACAGCCCTGCCAGCTGTGTGATTAAATCCTGGGAGGGGTCGAGACCTGCCATATGTACAGATTGTACACTGGATATGACTAAAGTAAAAAAACAGTACAAAGTACAAAAAACGGCCACATTGAAAATAATGATACCGTTATTATAATAAAACAGTATCACGATAATAGTTTTATAAAAAAGGACCAAGCCACAAGAAAAACAGTAATAAAGATAACTAGGACTTCACTCAACTAGCATCTTCTTCTGCAACATCAACGGAAATTTACTGAATAAATCTCTAAATACAGAAGACTATTCACACCCAACAGCCAAGATCCCGTCATTCCGTCCGAACATGGATCGAGGGAAGAGTAATACCAAGGTGAAAGCACATCTTTTCTTGGTTTTCTGCAAAGGTACATGTGTTGCAACTTGCAAGAACAGTTTGCGTGACTACGAAGCGAAGGGAAGTTATATTGCTTAATGTTGAGCTGTTGAATTTTCTTTGTGCTTATTCCGTGGTTTATTGTCTGGGATGTTGCTGTTGTCTAGTAATATTTACTACCATATTATATATGTATAGATAGATAGATAGATAGATATAGATAAATAGATAGATAACGACGTTGATATATAGATATATTCATATTTGTCTGCATGTATTTATATGTGTATGTTTGTGCACACACACACACAAATTCATATATATATATATAATATATATTAATATATATATATAATATATATATATATATATATAATATATATATATAATTACATATACATAATATATATATATATATTATATAATAATATATATATATATATATATATATAGTATATATATATATATATGAATTTGTGTGTGTGTGTTTGTTGTGTGTGTGGTGTTTGTTTGTGTGTGTGTGTGTGGTGTGGTGTGTGTGTGTGTGTGTTGTGTGTGTGTGTGTGTGTGCGGTGTATGTGTGCACAAACATACACATATGAATACATGCAGACAAATATGAATATATCTATATATCAGCGTCGTATCAATCTATTTATCTCTCTCTCTCTCTCTCTCTCTCTCTCTCTCTCTCTCTCTCTCTCTAATCGATATATATATATATATTATATATATATATTATAGAGATAAGTATGTATATATATATTTTTTTTTTTGCATTATATAAATTATTATATAGTATATATCTATATATATAATATATATATAATATATAAGATATAATATATCTATAATATGTATGTATGTCTATATGTATGTATGTATGTCTGTGTGTAGGTGTATGTGTGTGTCTTGTGTGTGTCTATATAGATAAGTATATATATATATTATATATATATATACTATATATATATATATATATATATATAAATATGCAAGATCATATATTATATAAGATATATTATGATATATATAATATTATATATAAGTAGCATATATATTATAATAATATATATATATATATGACTGCCGCGAATGGTCCAGTGAGTTAGAGCCATGGACTCCGACATCTTGTTTTTTTTTTTTTTTCTGGTCCCGAGTTCAATTCCCCGCCGCGGCAGCTAAAAAAAAAAAAAATGGGCCTTTTTGCGCTTTGCTCTGGCTCTAAGCCGAGAAAACGACATATCGCCTGAGAAGCAAAATGCATGTAGTGGGGCAGATAAAGGGAAACAAATCGTTCATTTGATGATAACGCATGAAATTTGGCATAATTATTTACTTCTATATTAATTTGATGAAAAAAAAGTACTAGCCATCGAAATTCCAATATGGCGGGCGTTTTCAAGATGGCCGCATTATGGTCCTTTTAAGACAAAATATTGCCAACAACGTGCAAATAAAGTTTTTACTAGATACTGCTGAGTCCCTTGCCGGAGTTTGATGTGGGAACACCATAATCATTCTGAGGGTCCAATTAGGCAGCCATTTATCAAGATGCCGCCAAATGACGTCATTACTATAATGCCAAAGTGCAAGATTCATGTTTCAAACAATAAATAACCTACTATGGCAAAAGCTCCATTCACTGTTCATCAGAGTAGGATTTTGCAAGGGAAAGTACAGAGTAGAGTACCAGAATAGTCCAGTCTTTACACACTTGCACCTTCCACACACTCGTCTTGCACCACACTTTGTCAGTTCATGCAGCTCTTGGAAACGGTTCCAGCGTTGCCATACAACTTCCGAATTCACCTTTTTTGACCAGCCCCACTCGGAAGGACATGAGGTTCTGGCGGACGATGACACACGGTCCCAAATATGAACCTGCTTGGTAGGCTGCCTCGTTGGCATGTTGCTTCAGTACACTTTGATGTTGTTGGATAATGTTCATATATATGACCTCTGCTTTTCGCGCAAAGAGATCAAGCCTTGCCCCCATACTACAGAAGATGTTGTACTCGACCGGTCATACATAAGAACACATATTTTCCAGAACATGTAGTCAGACTCCTCAATCTCAGATGGCTATGCAGCAAAGTTTTGCAAAAGGTGGCCAGAGGCACCACTGAAGACATTCCATGTCATGCCATGCGGTCTTTTTCCCTTTGCCATTGAAAACCGACACAACGTCACACCCAGGTACAGGCATGGAAGAATAGCATCCGTTTTTTGGTTTTTCTGGTCCTAAGGTGGATCACCAGTGTCATGGAATAGGAATCCATCTAGTGTGCTCACCTTTTCCAAATCTAATCCACATTTGCTCCAGGCCGATTGATTTGAGAGAAGGCATCTGTGATATGGCGATCACAATGACGTCCGTGTCGTTTGCGTCGATCATAAGAGATTTAAAGCCTTCCGAAGTTGCATGCCAGGCATGTAAGAATATACGTGTCAGCCTCCTCATGTGTACAGGGAGCCAATTCCTCTAGGCTCATGTTGGTGTAACTGGCACTCGTAAGGGCGTCTTCTTCCTTCGTCACAATGACTACATTTTCCGTAGTCATTTTAGCTACTGCATCAGAAGAAAATGGAAGAGCTCCGTCTTGTCTGCACTGTCGCGGAGGAAACTCTTCCAGTTTGTAGGCGTTTTACTCTTTTCAGTAACTCTCCTCCTGATAGCTTTTCCTCGTTTCGATCTAGCTTCCGACTTCAGACTTGACTTATGATATACATCAAAGATGATGTCTGTTCTCTTGTGTTTTTTGCTGTACTGTTCTATTTTGGGGAGAATGTCCTTCGTGGCATATTCTTCGAAAGTCTTTGATGTCTTTGGTACAACTGCATTTACCAGTGATGAGCCATCCACAATGAGGACATCCGAGTCTGGCCTTGACTCAGGTAGTGTCACTTTCGCCTGGAGAACATCCACCAAATCGGCCTTAGTACATGCGCGTAGATTACCTTTCTTGCTGAGTGAAGGAGGGTAAGGCTGGTTCTCATGTCTGAAAAATTCTTGTAGATCACATCCTCTCGTTTGGCAGGAGATAAACAGGCGAGAAAACAGTTGACAGTCCTCCTTAAGTGCTTTAGTCCTCATACTTTCGATGACTCTGTCCCAGTTTTTGAAGAAGCCAGTATGTTCTTTTTGATTGCTTGTAGGAGAAAATCTCTATCAGACTGCAACTTCTCCATGACAATATTTTGACTGTTCTTTTCCTCCTCTCTCATGATGCAATTGGCAAAAGAAAACCCCCCTAGTTGAGCAACAGAAGGCTCTACTATGTCAATCATATCCAGCTTAAAGATCATCTGTCTCTTCTGCAAATGGAATGCCCATTTCTTCTACCACTATGTGAGCTTGTGTACTTTTTCCAGGACATCTTCTGAGTACTTGTGGGACTGATCGTGTGATGCATGGATTTCTTTAACATCTTTACTCCCAGATGCTGGTTCGTAGTTGATTACCAATTGGGCCTTTTTATTTCTGTCCAGCGACCATCCATCTTTGAAGAGCAGACGGATCCTCTGTCGACAAAAAGCTCCCCCGTCCCTTTTATGAGTGCTATTTTGTTTTCATGGGCTTGGTCAATAGCCCTCGAGGAGAAGCTCCTCTCCTGATTTGTGAACTAGGAAATTCCCCTCATGGAATTCTCTGGCGACCTCTGGTGTTGCTTCTCTAGGCTTAGCATATCATGAAGATGAATTGAAAGCCATGGTGCGTAATTAACATTGTTGTTTGCGAAGAAGTATGGCATCATTTCTGACAGTGATTCACGATAGAGGGTAAAGTTTCCTTCTCTAAACGCTCTATAATTGTGAAAAGTTCGCTCCATGTTGAGAACAAGAACCAAAAATTAAAACTGTGGGCCTCTTATTCTTTTGTGTCATCACACTATTCTTCCAACGTATGGCAGAAACCTACCAAATCACAGAGATACTCCAAACGAAGGCAAATACGACGTCATAATTTTACACCAAGATGTAAAACATTGAGCGCTTTATGGTTTACCATTGTTTTTTATCCATAACCTGTGGCCATCTTGGAATAATGGCCGCCTATTTGAATTTTTGAATGGCTAGCACTTTTTTCTCAAACATGACTACATAGCACATTCACAATCCCCAAATTTCATGGGGGGGGGGGCTTGTATCACCACTGAATGATTCTTGTCAAAATTCACACACGTGGCTGCTCCACTAAGGTTGTCAGCACTTCTTGGGGGATACTCCAGCGACACTACGCAGCGTCGACACAACTGGAGAATGGCGGTTATAAATAGATATATAGAATGTTCAATTAGCGTAAAAGCGCATAATACATATATGTATATATATTTACACACGCACAACACATCACAACACCCACATACACCACACAACACACCACACAATACGACACACACCAAACACATCACACACACACACCACACAATATATATATACTATATATAGATATATATATATATATATATATATATATATAATATATATATATATACATGCATACACACACAACACACACACACACCTCATATATATATAGAATATATAGATATATCTATATATATATCTATATATATATATATATATATGCATAACACACACACACACACACACTCAATATAAATATAGATATATATATATAATATTATATATAATAATAATATATAGATAATATATATATATATATGCATACATACACACACACACACGAACCACACACACACACACACAAACAAACACACACAAGGTCACACACACACACACACACACACATTATATACTTATATATTATATATATGATTATATATATATATATATTAATAATATATATGTGTGGTGTGTGTGTGGGTGTGTTTGTGTGTTTTGTTTGTGGTGGTGTGTGTGTGGGGTGGTGTCGTTTGTGTGTTTGTATGATCATATCTATATATATATCTATATATATAATCTATATATATATATATAATATATATATATATATATTATATGAGTGTGTGTGTTGTTGTGTGTGTGTATGCATATATATATAATATATAATATATAGTATATATATACTATATATATATTATATATATATATATATATATATATATATATAGTGTGTGTGTGTGTGTGTGTTTATGCCTCTATAATCTATATATATATATATATATATATATATATAATATATATATACTATATATATATATATATATTTGTGTGTGTGTGGTGGTGTGTGTGTTGGTGTGGTGTATGTAGTGTGGGGTGTGTGTGTGTGTGTGTATGTGTGTGTGTGTGTGTGTTTGTGCGTGTGTAAATATATATACATATATGTATTATGCGCTTTTACGCTAATTGAACATTCTATATATCTATTTATAACCGCCATTCTCCATGTTGTGTCGACGCTGTGTAGTGTCGCTGGAGTATCCTCCCAAGAAGTGCGTGACACCTTTAGTGGAGCAGCCACGTGTGATTTTGGACAAGAATCATTCAGTTGGTGATACAAGCATGAAATTTGGTGTGAATGTGCTATGTAGGTCATGTTTTGAGAAAAAGTGCTAGCATCAAAAATTCCAAGTATGGCGGCCATTATTTCCAAGATGGCACCGTTAATTGAAAAACATGGTAAACCCTAAAAAAGCCGACTCAAGTTTATAACATCTGTGAAAATTAATGACGTATTTGCCTTCTTTTGGATTATCTCTGTGCAATTTGGTAGGTTTCCTGCATCACGTTGGAAGAATATGTGATGCACAAAAAGACTAAGAGCACATTTTAATTTTTGGTTTCTTGATTCTCAACATGGAGCTGGATACTTTTCACAATTACGAGCGTTTTAGAGAAGGAAACTTTACCCTCTATCGTGAGTTCACTGTCAGAACTGATGCCATACTTCGTCGCAAACAACATGTTTTACGCGCGATGGGTTCAGTTCATCTTCGTGATATGCTAACCTAGAGAAGCAACACCAGAGGTCGCCAGAGAATTCCAATAGATGGGAATTTCCTAGTTTCACAAATCAGAGGGGATCTTCTCCCGATGGCTATTGACCAAGCCCATGAAACCAAAATAATGCACTCATCCAAAGGGACGGGGGAGCTTTTGGCTGACAGAGATCCGTCTGCTCTTCAAAGAGGGATGGTCCCGCTGGACCAGAATAAGCCAATTGGGTATCCAACTACGAAACAGCATCTGGGAGTAAAGAATTAAAGAAATCCATTCATCACCACGATCAGTCCCCAAGTACTCAGAAGAATGTTCCTGGAAACAAGTACCCAAGCTCACCATAGTGATAGAAAGAATGGGCAATTCATTTGCGAAGAGACAGATGTCTTTTAAGGCTGGATTATGATTGACATAATAGAGCCTTCTGCTGCTCAACTAGTTGCAATGCATCATGAGAGAGGAAAAAGAACAGTTCCAAATATTCATGGAGAAGTTGCAGTCTATTTGAGATTTCTCCTACAAGCACAATCAAAAAGAACATACTGGCTTCTTCAAACTGGCCAGATCTCGAAAGTATGAGACTAAGCCCTTAAAAGGAGCCTGTCAACTGTTTTCTCGCCTGTTTTTATCTCTGCCAAACGAGAGGATGTGGATCTACAAGAATTTTTTTTCAGACATGAGAACCAGCCTTACCCTCCTTCACTCAGCAGAAGGTATCTACGCGCAGTTCATAAGGCCGAATTTGGTGGATTTCTCCCAAGCGAAAAGTGACCCTACTGAGTCAAGGCCAGACTCGGATGTCCTCATTGTGGATGGCTCATCACTGGTAAATGCAGTTGTACCAAAGACATCAAAGACTTTCGAAGAATATGCCACGAAGGACATTCTCCCCAAAATAGAACAGTACAGCAAAAAACACAAGAGAACAGACATCATCTTTGATGTATATCATAAGTCAAGTCTGAAGTCGGAAGCTAGATCGAAACGAGGAAAAGCTATCAGGAGGAGAGTTACTGAAAAGAGTAAAACGCCTACAAACTGGAAGAGTTTCCTCCGCGACAGTGCAAACAAGACGGAGCTCTTCCATTTTCTTGCTGATGCAGTAGCTAAAATGACTACGGAAAATGTAGTCATTGTGACGAAGGAAGAAGACGCCCTTACGAGTGCCAGTTACACCAACATGAGCCTAGAGGAATTGGCTCCCTGTACACATGAGGAGGCTGACACACGTATATTCTTACATGCCTGGCATGCAACTTCGGAAGGCTTTAAATCTCTTATGATCGACGCAAACGACACGGACGTCATTGTGATCGCCATATCACAGATGCCTTCTCTCAAATCAATCGGCCTGGAGCAAATGTGGATTAGATTTGGAAAAGGTGAGCACACTAGATGGATTCCTATTCAGACTGTGTCCACCTTAGGACCAGAAAAGACCAAGGGATGCTATTTCATGCCTTACTGGTGTGAGTTGTGTCAGTTTTGGCAAAGGGAAAAGACAGCATGGCAGAATGGAATGTCTTCAGTGTGTGCCTGCACCTTTGCAAAACCTTAGTGCAGGCCATCTGAGACTGAGGAGTCTGATCTACATTTCGGAAAAATATGTGGTCTTATGTATGACCCGAGTACAACAATCTTCTGTAGACGAGCAAGGCTGATCTCTTGCGCAAAGCAAGGTCATATGACATGATTCCACCAACACCAAGTGTACTGAGCAACATGCAAGAGCAGCTACCAAGCGGTCATATTTGGGGACAGTTGTCAATCGTCGCCAGAACCTCAGTGGTTCCAAAGCTGAGAACTGA
>NW_023659177.1:0-5000 GCF_015228065.2 Penaeus monodon
AATAAAAATTTTTCATTGGTCTAAAACTATTTTTATGGTTTACGTTTTATTTTTTTCCGAGGGGATCATTTTTTGGAAAGGGTTTTCCCAAAAAACCGGGGGGAACCCCGACTGTTAAGTGATTTAAATTTGAAGAAACGTTCCGTGCAGTCAGGAGACGCTGGTTCTCTCGTTGGTTGGATGAGGTCGATATAGGCGTGCCCGCGGGTAAGAGCTTATAGCATGAGTCGATGATGAATGAGCAGATGATTCGAAATGAAGTGGATTTCGAGATGCGGCCTACAAACCAGCGTTTCGTGATTCGGAGGGTACTAAGAGTTTAAAGAACGACGTCAAGTTTTCCCAGTCAGAGTCGTAAAATATGTCTTACGTTAACAATGTCTTACATTGCTGGAACGATTGTCAGCATGCCCAGAGCGGGTCGAGATGACGATGACCGACTTTCGTGGCTGTTTGCTTACGGCAACGCGAGTCGAGACGATTCTCTTCGGGCCCGGGAGGACTCCTGGGAGAGGGAGGCCGGATTCAACGGGAATCGGCGGACAATTCCCGACACTACCGTGTCTCCCAAGTCTCCCTGACGTGAGGACGGGGACTACGTCCCTAGGGGGACAGGCAGCGCGGAAGCCCCCTCTTCAATCTCGGGACTGAGGTCGATGTGGAGGCTCCCCCGCTGCTGGGTCCCCGATGATGTGTCGTCATGACGACGACGAGGAGTGAGGGTCCGGGTTTCCGTGAGCAAGGTCTTTTTTTTTTTTTGGTGGCATGTTTAAGGGGAAAAAATTTTGCGTTGGATCGTTGGGTGTATTTGTACTTTTTTCTTGTGCAGTTTCTCTTGGGTTTGCTTGGGGTTGTGGGATTACGTTGCATAGAGGTAGAGGGCTGGGTGAGTGGTGGTCGCCATTTTTGGCTGGGTGTTTGTGTCTGTTTTGTTGATATTTGGGTATGTCGGGTTCTCGTTTCGAAGATTTCTCGGGGTCACAATGCGGGGAAAACCCTTTTTTGTTTAGTAGTGTAGGGAGTATGTTTTGTGAATTTTTTGGGCGTAGGTATTTTGCGCTATTAAACTACGTGTAGTATGGCTGAATTTGGGGTTGTTTTAGGTTTTGAAGGCGTTTTTTGAGGTTGGGGGTGGTAGAGGCATTGGTTCCCGAGGAATCATGTTGGGTCGTTTTGTGTGGGTGTAAGTTTGAAGGTCGGAGTGTTGGCGTAGGTGGGTTGTTTGTTTGTTTTTTGGTGCTTGTCTTTTGTTTTAATGATTCTTTGCTTTGGGGCAAGCCCGTGACGCGACTGCTGCCCTCGCATTGCAGCTTTGGGATGGACTTGTTGCATGTGGCAAAGAGTGTCCTTTTTCGCCACATCGGGCTGCATCTCTGTTCGGTGTGCATGTGTGTTTATGTGATTGTCTGTAACATTTTAGGCACTGGTCACGTGAATAAAGCTCTCAGGTTCCACATTATAGTGGGGATGGATGTGTTAAACAACACAATCCCACGAGTTAGGAGCTTCTGTGCCTCCTCAGGTGCAGAGCAAGGGATCTTTACGATGTAGACTCTGGGTTTGTACACTTCTACGCAGTGACGTCGTTTTGGCCGAGACTTCCGCCTGGATAGACTCGCACGATCGTGGGCAGGATTGTTTTGTCGATCTTTTTTTAGCCACGACCGTGCATTTAGCCTTAGTCTCGGGGGGAGAGGTTTGAACCCCTGTTCAGGGGAGTTTTCTTAGGCCGGTCGAGGAAGGAAGGGGGTTTCAGTTGTCAGGCTTGGCAACAAAAACTTTGTAGCCATTGTGAACTTTGAAGCATATCACGGCAACTTCGTGATTGAGAAAATTTCCTGGAGAGCCACCTCACAGGAGATGGGCTCCCAATATGATTACGTGGCCCATGGATGCTAGCACGAGGGTGATGATGAAGGTCAGGAGGGAATCTAGTAGAAGCTAATTGACAGGATATGAAGGGCGGTAGTGGGATCAAAAAGGAAGACACACAGGGCAATTAACAGTCTTTATATGTTAGGGCCGGTCGGGTTAAAACCCTGCGAACGGGAGTTTAACCCCTTTTGAGTTCGGCCGGCACCTCGCAGTAAATGCTAATTGCCTCAGGGCTTCGTATTTTTAATTGTAGCACTCTGGCCTACAATTAAAATACTAGCCCCAAAGTGAGGTGTGCGTGATAACACCCAAAGTTATCAACACAAGGGCCAAGGTCGTCTTTGCGTGGGGTGTCAAATGATCTCTTTACAAAGAGACCCAACACAAAAACCTTGGGACCTAGAGGTCCAGAGAGCTCCCCCATTAATAAGACCAATAAAACGTGACATTGCTTCGCGGGGGCGGAGGCGTAGCGTTTAAAGTAATTAAACAATGAATAAGAAATATTAGTATAATGAAAAAATATACGCAAGATAAAACCAAAAAAACCAAAGAAACCTTTGGATTGAAATCATTAAGAATTATCATGAAAGATATGTAAATAAACTGCTGCGTTTTAGAATAAAAATGCAAAATTAGGAACTTTCTCTCATGGGGAAACAGATTAAAATGACCACTAAAAAATTAAAATTAAAATACAATATAAAAACATAAAAGAAACAAAAGCTCACAGCAAATGTGGGAAATCCTGTTTTCAGTACATAAAGTGAATCATTGTAGATTAAACGATTTTTAATGTTGTAGCAGCACGACCCCGCAACCTGGAGTTTAGCGTAGTTTCCCCGGGTTGGGTCACATCAGGTCCACAGCCCTGTCCGCGCTCATTGGACAGCGGGCTCCCTCGTTCCCCGCGCGCTTACCAGCGCTAGTGTCTTAAGCCGCAGAGCCTGAAACGAGATCAGCATTCCCCGATCCTCTAGCAAAAGGCCGGGCCATAAGTGAAAGGCCCCCGGGCGAAGCCACAACTTCGCAAATCTCAGGCAAGCAAGCAAGCTCGAGCAGACAACAGCAGCAGCACCACAAAGACTGCCCAGTCCTTAGCCGACTGGGAGCCTTCCGCTCCCCCGTTGATCTCCGACTTCACCCAAAACCCAGTCTACCTGTGGGCACTCACACCCAAAAAATACTCCCAAAGAGAAGACACCAGTGACCTTAAACAGTAGATGCGCAACCATCCAAATTTACTATACTGGCGACCACCGAGTGATACGATATGGTATTTCGCTCGCTCGCTTGCTCCTCTCTGGAGGGGGATTACCTGTAGCAGCACGACCCCGCAACCTGGAGTTCAGCGTAGTTTCCCAGGTTGGGTCCACAGGTCCACAGCCATGTCCGCGCTAGTGTACTTTTAAGTCGCAAACCTGAAACGAGATCACTTCCCTGATCCCCTAGCAGAGCACACCACAAGGACTGCCCCGTCCTTACCGATAGGGAGCTTCCGGGTCCCCCGTTGATAGCCGACATCACCACCAACGCCCAGCCATACCTGTGGGGTCTCAATCCACAAAAATTCTCCAAAAAAAATAAGCATCAGTAGCTTAAATAGAGATGCGCAACCATCCATTTACTATAGTAGATTAATACCAAAAATACAAACAGCATAAATGAACACATAGTACAAGTAAATTAAAACAGAAAACAAAGAATGCGTAGAAAATCAGCTGGCATAGGCAATTGGGCCGCCGCCTGCTTTCCCAAGAGGCAGGAGAGGACAGGGTTGAAGGTAGGGGAAAGCGGGAAAAAAAATGGAAAGTGAGGAATTAGGGGTAGAAGTAGAGGGAAGCTAAAAGCGGGGACAAGAAGAGGGTGCGAAAAAGGGGAAATACGGCCCAGTATAGATTAAGAATGGGGAGGGGGGTAGAGCAACAGGAGAAACGAGTGAAATTGGAAGAAATAATTGGAAGTAGAGGCGAATGAAAAGACAAAAGAAAGAGGTGAGAGGGCGGGGGGGGGAAATGTCTAAAAAGGAGGCTAGAAACTCGAGAGATCCTTGTTACTAAAAAAATAAAAATGCAACTAGGTGGTTGGGGTGTAAATTGATCAGAACTATAGGCCACAAAGACATAACATTAATCCACTATTTATTCACAAATGAGAATAGAACAATCAGAACGATAAACCCACATCGCCTTGGACCGTAGATTTTAATGTCCCAGGGTAATCCTTTGGTAGAGTATTGGGAATAGTCCCTGCGAGAGTCTCGGCCCATTACCCTCATTTATTTATATTTCTCTTCTAGTGACATTAGATAAAGGGAAATGAGTATTGTCTTCCTCTTAATTTTGTTTCATCAGGTGTAATGGTAATAGTAATATTTATATGATTTATGGTGATGGTGATATTAATAATAATGAAATGAAGATAAAAGTGAAAATGAAAAAGTAAATGATGTGAAATAATGTAATTTAAAGAAAAAAATAAAGAAAAATAAAATGATGAAAAGGTAAAAGTAGGGGTTCCATCGGAAAAAATATACTAATAAATTTGGCAACAAAGAAATCCAATCTTATGTAGATTAAGATATCCAAGTCCTCTCAAAGTGCATTTGGGGAAAAAAAATATTAGACCTAGGTAAATAACGGGGTATTTTTAAATTTTTGTCAACTTTTGTACAATTTAAAAATTACTACTAAGGTAAAAATGACTAGACTTTGTGTTTCCTTTCCTTTCGTTTTTATTTTTTATCACTCTGCATAATCACAAAAAAAAATGAGAATTAAAAAACACACACACCACACCATCCACACACACACACACACACACACACACCACACACACACACACCACACACACACCCCACACACACACACACATATATATATATAAAATATTATATATATAATATATATATATATATATATATAATGTGTGGTGTGTGTGTGTGTGTGTGTGTGTGTGTGTGTGTGTTCTGTTAACATGAATAATATTATTTTTATATAATATATTATATATATATATATATAATATATTAATTATAATATATAAACACAAACACACACACACACACACACCACACACACACCCACCACACACACACACACACACACCACGCACACACCCCACAC
>NW_023659177.1:7500-21935 GCF_015228065.2 Penaeus monodon
CCATTCAGCTGACCCAGTGATATGCTTCAGTGGCCCCCATGTCTCCAGGGGGAAAGGTTTCTGCCTTGCCCTCGGGGTAACCAAAGGACTCCTGGGCTGTTTTTGAGTGTTTTGCGTTGAAGACTCCCACAAGGGAAAATGGGTCTGTCAGGTTGTCAATTCTGTGAATCGTTTGAGCTCCATGGTGAAAAACCCGGGGACATTCCCTCCCCCCTACTCCTCCCTTAGCCTTAGGTGGCCACTGGGGGGACAGGGGGTTTTAGAGAGACCGTAGGGTATCCCCAAACAGCCTATAAACATGCCCGAACCGGGACTCGGTAAACTCCAGCTCTTAGGATCCCATTGGTTTCTAACAAACGTGGGCGTCCCTTGCCCTGTCTGTGCGTATACCTGTCCATCGATGCTGGCAGTGCGTTACCAGAGCCCGAATCCTCATTCTCGGGACATAGCAAAACCCGGAAGAGGCGTTCTCCTGCGGGGTCACTCTCAGCCATGGGGGGCCCACAAAAATTCAAGCCCTCGGGCAAGCCGGATACCGCATTTAAGTCGCCCCGAAAATGCGAATATTGCCGGGGGGGAAATTTCTGCCACAGATGCAGTTTGGCGTAGAGGTCCCCTTTTACATCGAGATTACAAAAAACGTAGGGCTAAAACAATAGACTTCGTCTCAGTGCCATAAAACCTCATCAAACAGTGCATCATTACCAAGGGGAGTCAGCTGAATGACTATGGGTCATACTGAGGGGTAACCATCATGCGGCCCGCCAGTAGTACTGAAACCCCCCCATACTGACGTGCCGCACCAGGTTTTTTCACCCCAGTGATACACACACCCAAACACACCACACAACAACACCCCATACACACACACACCCCCCAACCACCACACACACACATAAATATATATATAATATTATATTATATATATAATTTTAATAAATATAATATAATATAATATAAATTAATATATAATATATATAAAATAATATATATATATTATTATATAATTTTTTAAATTTTACATAGCATATAAAATTTTTCATATAAATATATAATATATAATATATATAATATATAAAAAATATTTATAAAAAATGATGATTTAATGATGAATGTATGATGAGGGTTTTAATATTATTTCGTTATTTATATAAATTAATATCAATAATGATAAAAATAATAATAAAAAATAATAAAAATTTAAATTTTTATTATTATTTTTATTATTAACAAAGACAATATTAAAAATTTGATAATAACATGATTAATAAAAATTATGAAACAGTGATAAAGACAAAAAAACAAAAAAAATGATAAAGAAATAGCAATAATCTGTATTAATAAGATAATTTTAAAAATAAGAGAAACAATAATAAAGGTAATAAAATAATGATCTAATCTATAAAAATAAAAAGTTAATGAATTTTTTTTCATTTAAAAATAAAAGTATGATAATAAAATGATAATATACAATAAAGATAATAATAACAATATTATAAAACATTATTTTATATTACCCTTTTTATCATTATTATTTTTTTTGTTTAATACATTTTTTGGGAATAATACGAATAATAAAAATAAAAAATGAATAATTTAATAATAATAATTAAAATGTAATAAGAAAAAAAAATATTGATAAGATAATGATAATGATAATGATAAGCAAAGATAATAATAATAATAGTAAAATAATAAAAAAATAAAAAAGTTTAAAAAAATAAAAAAATGAACTAGTAATTCAATAAAAATAATAAATAATATTAATAATCATAATAAAATAATAAAATAATAAAAAATAAAAAAATAATTAAAATAATAATTAAAATAAAATGATTTAAAATAATAATAATATAATAGTAGTAGAGTTAGTAGTAGTGTAAAAATATAATAATAAAAATAAAATAATATAAAATAATAATTTTAATGATCATGATGATGAAATAGAAATATTGGATAAAATATATGAAAAGACAACCCTCCCTAACCAGGACTCGAACCTACCAGTGCTAAAAAAACCATGCCAAGACCCACTAAAAAAAGTGGACAAATTTGGACTCATAGCTCCTAATTACCTATTACTCAACTTGTAAGATAGCGAATTTTTAAAAACTCCCGTGGGCATCGGTGGAAATTGATTTTTCAAATTTAAATCCCCAACAATGTGCTGAGGTATACTATGAAAATGGTAAGAATGCCCCATTATATCGTAATAAAAACCCCCTGACCAGGGCCGAAAACCCATGTCACTCGGTTATGAAAAGGTCCATGCTAAAACCAACCATGCCACAAACCCCAAAAGAGAGAATAGGATATCACTAGTCCTTAGACAATCCCATTACTCATCTTAGAAATATAGCAAAGTTTCCGCCGCTCCCCGTGGCACTCGGTGGAAATTGTTTTCTGAAACACAAACCCTTGTCGATTTGAGGTATATTTTGAAGATGGAATAACGCAATCCCCCAGATATCAGAAAAAACAACCCCCTGACCGGGACTCGGGTATGAAACCGGAACCCCGTGGAAAACCACCATCCACATACCCAAAAAAGTATGTGCAACTAGTTTCTCACTAGCCCCATAGACATTGCCTATTATCTACTTCAGTAATGTAGCGAATTTTCACAACATCCAGTGGGCGTCGGTGGTAATTGTTTTAGCAATTCAAAATCTATGTCGATGTATGAGGTATTTTTGAAAGATGGAATAATGCAATGCCGCATTGATATGCGTTATTTTATGACCTAGTTGCACACTCATTTTAGTGATGTGTGGCTGGTTGGTTTACCCCTGGCCTCCAGTTTCATCCCCGGAGTGACCTAGGTTCGAGTCCTGGTTAGGAGGTTGTTATCAATAATAATTGTAATGAAAATAAAAATAATAATAAAAAAATAATGAAAATGCCGATACCATAAAAATAATCATAAAATTATTTTTTAAAAAATGAAATAATAAGACAATGATTATGGTAAAAAAAAATAATGTTAATTTAAAAATAAAATTAAAAATGATAATAGTTTACAAAAATAGATTAAAAAAACGGTAATAAAAAAGACAATAAGATTTAAGAATAAAGATAACATAAAAGTAATATTTAATTATGTTTAAAAATAATAAAATAAAATATGAAAAATAAAATGATAATAAAAGGATTTTTTAAATAAAGCAATAAAACATTATAAAAATAATTATTATAATGATGATAAAATTGACAACTATTTAATAAAATAATAAAATAAAAATAATGATAAGATAATAGAAAAAAATAATGAAATGAAATTTATAATCAGATATAACAATAATAATGTAACAATAATAAATGATAATTAACAATGCAAGATAAAATTAAATTAAAAATAGTGGTAACAATTTTTATATCAAAACAAAAATATAATGGAATATCAAAATAATTAATAAAATCATGGTAAAAAATGATGATATGATAATAATAAGGATGTAAAAATGAAAAAAGCAACAGTATGGTAATGAAAATGATAAGAAATTTAACAATCTGAAAATTAAATAATAATAAAAAATAATAACAATGAAAAAGAAAAAATATTCAGAGTTGATAATGTAATAAAAAGCTATAATAACGATAAAAGAATAAAATCATTATTTTACTACAATTATCATAGTAATAAAAATATTATAATGATAACATGAAAATAATAAAGTGGTAATGTAGTTATAAAAAAAAAAATCAGCTATAGAAATGATGAAAAAATAGTGATAAAGACAAAAACTATATATAAAGTAAAATAAGATAATATTTTAAAGAATACATAATAACGTTTTTTTGAATATTTGAAAACAGAAAAGGATAATGTTATAATAAATAAAGATAATATATAAAGTTATTAGATAAAAATTTAAATCATAAAAAAAAGATAAGATATTGATAAAGACAATGAAATTAAGAAAAAAATGATGATCAAAAAGTATAGACTATATAAATATAATTTTTTTGATAAAATTATGATTTGTATTAATAAGGAAAGAAATAAACAATGACAACAATATTAATAGAATTTTAAAAATAATAAAAAATAATGAAATAATAATAATTTTTTTATTATTTTTATAAACTTACAATAAAGACAAAGCTTTTAAAAATAAAAAATAGCAATGATAAAAATAATTTAAGGGTTAGGTCTAAATTTTTGGGGGCAAAAGCAAATTAAAGAAACAATATAAAGATGACCTTTTTTATCATGATGAAAATAATAACAACACAAAACTGCTAACTATACTGTTACCAAAAATTTGTAAGTAGTAGTAGAATAAAATTTAAAAATAATAATAATAAAATAAAAACAATAATAAAAATAATGATACAGCTTAGGGGAGAAAAAAAATAACAATGGGAAAATTCAAAAATTTAATATTAATAATAATGAGATAGTACAGATAAAAAATAATAATAAAAAAATAATTTAAAAATAAAATAATATAATAAAACAACAAAACAAAAACAACAATGATAATGATGATAAGTATAATAAAATAATAATAATAATAATAATATATTATTATTTTTTATCATTATCATTATTTTATTATTATTTTTAAAATATTTTTTATTTTTTTAATTAATTTTTATTATTACTATTTAGAAAAAAACAAATTAATTAACAATGAAAATGTAATGAAGATAATAATGGGTAACTGTGAAAATAATAATTATTATTATAAGGGAAAAAAAAAAGTGATACATATAATTGAAATATGTGATATGAAAACATAAAATTAATAATGAAATAAATGAAAAAAAGCGACAATAACAAAAAAAAACAGCACAGAAACAAAAACAACAACAAAAATAATAATAATATAAAAAATAAAAATAAAAAAGAATCAATAAAAAAAAATTAAACAATAACTATAGAAAATTCAATATTAATTTTAATAATAAAAATAAAAAAATATTAATAATAAAAAATAATAATAATAAAATAATAATATTAAAACCGATAATAAAAATAATGAAAATAATAATAATAAAATAATAAAAAAATAATAATAAAAATAAATAATAATAATGATAAAAAAATTAATAATAAAAAAATACAATAATAAAAAACAATAAAAAATAATCACAACAACAGCAAAAAAAATAATAAAAGAAAAAAATAAAAAAATAAGATGATATGAGGATATGAGCATGATGATAAACCCAAGATAAAACATCAAAAAAGGGAAAAAGATACATCAGTAAGATATAATGATAAAATTATTATTTCAATGCATTGACAATGATAATGGGGAATAAATTTAAAATAATAAAAATAATAATAAAAAATAATAATGATAATAAAAATAATAAAATAATAATAAAGTATGTAAAAGGGGGTTTCACCCCCCTCATTAGGGCCTCAAATGGAAAAAAAATATATTTTGGGGAATGTCATGATTCACGAAAGAAATATTTCTTGAACCCGAACCCGGTGTAAATTTAACCCCGTGGAAATGGAACGTTGAAAGCGGCCACACCCCGTGATCCTTTTTTTTTATTATTATGATTTATATACACGCCTATCTTGATTCTCTCAGCATCATTTTAAATTTGAATTATGAACTTCAGTCATCATCAAATTATTTAAAAATTTTAAAACTTTATTTTCCATTTCATTTTAAGCGCATAAAAATTATTATACCCGATGCTTTCGTATTTTTGCTTTAAAGCATAGCTAAGTTTCTAAGATCCCATTTAATTTACGTTCCCATCTATAATAATTATAAATAAACCCATAGGCTGAACGTCAAGGAGTTGAGGATTAAAGCTCGTTCTTTTTTTTTGTTTGCTTGTTTGTGCTTATATCTTCACGCTACACAGCACAACGTCTAGACAATGTGAACCTTTTAAATATATATTTTAATAGCCAAAAACGAAGAACACCTCACAATAAAAATAAAAAAATATTATCATAATAATGGGATAAAATAATATATCGAAACAATATAAAATGTAAATTAATAATAGATATAAAAATAGTAATAATGCAAAATATAGAAATTGTAATAATAATATTATTATAAAAAAAAAATAATAGTCATAATAATAATAACCAAAACAATGAAATAACATTAATAAGAAAACGAAAAAGTAAATAACGATAATGATGTAATATTGATTAATTATTATTACAAGGTATTGATAATTATAATAATATCTGTATTGATAATGATAATATATATATAATAATAAGATGATAATGATAACAATAAAATGATAATAAAAATTTGATCATAATAATAATAATAATAATAATATAATATATAACAATAACAATAATAATGATAGTATATAATAATAATAATAATAATAATAATAAAAATGTAACAATAATAATGATAATAATGATTAATAAAAATAATAAAAATAATAATAACAATAATGACAATAATAGATAATTAAATAATAATTGATATAGTAATATAAAAATGACAATAAGAATAATTGCAAAAAAAGATGATAACAGTATCAACGATAACATAAGATTATGACATCAATAAGAAAATTATAACATCATTAACAATGAAAATTCATCATCATCATCATAAAGGGCTAACGCCGACGGGGGCGCATGGCCGCTCCACCCTTCGCTTCCAGCCACGAGGATCCTCAAGGCGAGTCTCCAGGCAGCACACGGCCCATCTCTAGTTCCTCGCGACGGGTCCGTCGAGCTCCCCAAGCCATGATCTCCTAGGACGTCCCACGGGTCTCCTCCACCCGGGGTTTGTCTCGCAGAGAGACAACCTGGTGGGCAGGTCGTCCTAGGGAGGCGAGCTAGGTGGCCATATGCCTGAGTGGCGATCGGATTATGCAAGTAACAGTCTCATGCCATTCTCCGGTGTAACCGGCCGGTTGGACACGTGGTCCTGCCAACTGTACCCGGATCCAGCGAAGGGACTTGTTAAAAAAGGGCTCAAGGCGAGACTCCAAGGCACTGGATAGCGTCCAGGTTTTCGCTTCCATAGAGCAAAACTGGAAGTATCAGGCCTTGAAGCCCACGCAGCTTGGCCCTTCTGCATAGGTACCCACATCTCAAACGCTCTTGTTGATAGAGTTCATGGCTCCAGGTGCCAGACCAAAACGTCAAACAGGATTCCTGGTCTGACAACCCAGAGAGAAGGACAAAGCTACCAAGGTATGTAAAACTTTCTGTGACTTCAACGTCCTCGCCGCAAGCATGGATCGACGAACGGGTTCCCCTAACAGGCCCCAAGTCCGATCTTGGTCTGGCCCAGGAACCTCTAGGCCTAGGGGCTTCGCCTCATTGCAAATGCATCAAAGCCGCCACAAGTGACTCCAAGGACTCAGATAGGATGGCAACATCGTCGGCAAAGTCAAGGTCTGAGACTTAATATTGCTATTGTTGCTCCGCAACTGGCTTTGGCTAGTAGCTCTGCCCATTATCCAGTCCATACAGTGTTGAAAAGTGGGGGGTGCAAGGACCCCGCCTTGCCTCACCCTGAATTAACAGGGAAGAAGTTCGACATACCCCACCACACTTTACAGCATTTCCCGTACCAGTAAAAGAGGTTGCTATCGGGCCAATTTTTGTGTCGGAATTCCTCTTAGCCTCGGGATTCCCATAGCGTTTTCCCGATGCACCGGTCTTGAGGTCGTGTAGGCTGCAAGCACCCACGACCAAATCACACGGCGTTCCAAAATTACTCGAAGCGCTAGAATAAGGTCTATTGGGGATTTTGCCAGGAGTAAATCCAGATGCTCCGGTCTCTGGTGCCTCAGTAGGTGGTTGCGGATCCGTTTAAAGAAGATGTGAGCGAGAACCTTGCCTGGTATGCGGAGTAGTGTAATGCCACGGTAGTTTGCTACAGTCCCATCGACCCCCTTTCCCCCTTCCAGAAGGGATGACCACGCCCCTCAGCAGTCAGGGGGAAGGGTACCAGACTCCCAAATGGCAGTCAGGACTGTATGCAGGCCCAGAGCCATAGGTTCACCCCCACCTTAGCAATCAGCAGGGATATCACATATGCCTGCAGCTTTCCCACTCTTCAGCTTGGAAATCGCCAGCCTAACCTCTGTTAGGTAGGATGGTTCCTCGCGATGGGTGGGGCCGGCACAGGCACTGAACACACTTGCATCCAAGCTAACTGTTTGGAGGGGCCACCTGGTAAAAACTGTTCAAAATACTCAGCCCAACGTTCACGAACCCCAACATGATCTGAGATGATCCGTCCATCCCGCTTGATGGACTGCAGTCATCTGTGAGGAGGGCTTAGGGGGCGTTTTCTCAGGGCTTGGTAGGCAGGGAAGGTCATTTACCAAGAAATGGCCTTCGACCTCCTCAGGCAAGTCCTGATGAACTTTCCTTGTCCCTTCTCAGCAGTGGCCAAGCCCCACGCACCATGGACAACGCAAAACTTGATTCCCATTCAGCCGAGCCTTGCGACACGCATGTGAGTTTGGGTAGAACGCCTCTTTCACATCGGTTTTATGTACATCGGTAGGAGCGTATACAGCAATTTAAAAGACAAGAAGCCAAAAGCATGCTCAGTCTCAATGCCATGATACGCTCATCAACGGTGTCACCTCGACTACCGCAGGCTGAAGTCGACTGGAGATGGCTATGGCTACACCCTGGAGGGGGTGCCATCGCTGCGGCCCGACCAGTTAGGTTAACCACCCACACTGATCGTGCCCCTACCAGGTCTTCTCACCTCGGGGAGGGCAGCCACCTCAACTCCCAGTCGCTTCAATTTCCCCTGTAGCAGAGGTAACCGCTCATCCTACCGCAAAGGGCCGGGTGTTCCAAGCGCCTACCCAGAAAGCACGCCTGAGGTTAAGCCTCGGGTGGTCACTCTGGGTGCACGCCACCTCTGCCGCCCCTGCCAACACAGCCCCAGATAAAGGGGGTCGGCAGGCTGTGACCGCCTATCCACCTGTGGGGTTCCCGAGGGCTTTCCCCCACAGCTTCATGGGGGTTGGCGCCTGCCGGGGCGCAGGCGGGACGAGTAACTCTCGTTCCAATCCTGCACCCCGACATTTGCCCTCCCAGCGGGACCCCCACCCCCTTACTTGCTGGGTGGGAGGGACAAACACCCCCCCCCCAGCATTTCCATTTTCGCGAAACATTGCCAGAGGGTCATTCTGGGGGAGGAGGCTGGCAAGGCCCCCCCCCCCGAGCCGCCCCATTACCCAGGGTGGCTAGGGGGCAGGAATTGGTATGAAGCCAGAGCGTGTCCACACGCCGGTGGGCCATAGCTCCGTACCTCTGGGGCCTCCGCGCTCCGAGATCCCCACAGATTTAGCCTGGGACCGCAATGAAAATTATTAATTATTAATTTTTACATAGGATTAATAAAGATAAAATACTTAATGATAAGGGAAAGGTAATAATATTGATAGTGGGGTAACAACAACAATAATAATAATAACAACAACAGCAATAATAATAAAAAGAAATAATAATGATAATAATAATAATGATAATATGATAATGACAATGATAAAATTATATAATAATAAATATAATAATAGCAATAACAGTGAAATACTACAAAAAACAACAACAAAACGATAATAATCTAATAACAATAATAATAATGATAATAATAATATAAAGTATTAATGATAGTACTTCTACTGCTACTACTACTACTACTACTAATATAATAATAATGATAACAACTATAATAATAAAGATAACCTACTACTACTACTAATAATAATAATAAAAAAATAATAACAACAATGGTAAAGACATTGTAAGGATATAATTACGATGATAAACATAAAAATTATAATGACGACGATAATTATTAAATGAGAGGAATATAATGATGATAAAAATAAGAGAAAAAAAATCAAGATCATGATAAACATAACAATAATAGTAGTGATATTAGGTATAATTATAATATTTAGAATAATAATGGGACAGTCATATTAATAATGCTGATCAAATCATAATAATAATGACAATAACAAATGATAATAATAATAATTATAATGAAATATTGATAATAATAATAATAAATAACAATAATAATAGTAAAAATAATGATAATTTAAAAATAATAATAATAATAATATAATAATAATAATAATAATTGATAAAAATAATAATAATAAAAAAATAATAACCAAAAATATTTGATAATAATGGTAACAATAAAAAAAAGGATCATGAAAATAAATTAAATATATATAATAAAATAATGATAATCCCAAAATATGATAATGATAATCAAAATGATAAAAATGATAATCATCATAATAATGATAATGATGAAAATGATGATAATGATAAAAGCAAATAGTGCTAGTATGATGATGATAATTTAATAAAAAATATAATATAATTTAAAAATAATAATAATAATAATAATAATAATAATAAATAAAAATAATAATAATAATAATAATAATGAAGTTAATAATAATAATATTATTTTTATTATTATTATTAATGATAATAACATGCTAATAATTATATAATTATGATAATAAGGATTATAAAGATCATAAAAATAATAATAAAAATTTAGTAAAATTAAAGATAATGATAATGATAATAATAATAATTATAATGATAAATCAATAATAAAAACAACACTAATAAGGTAATAATAATAATAAAAAAAATAATAACAAGAACAACAATAACAAGATAATGATGATGATGATGATGATGATGATGATGATGATGATGATGATGATGATGATGATGATACGATGATATTGATGATGATGATGATGATGATGATGATAATAATAAAAATAATATCAATAACAACAATGATAATGATGATAATAATAATACAATGATAATAATAATTTTAATAATAAAAATCATTATAATGATAATAATAAATTTTTAATGAAATAATACAAAATAATACTATACACAAAGGTAATTATGATGATTAAAATAATAATAAAACAACAACACAACAATAATAATGATAAAAATAATGATGATAATAATAATGATAATAATAACATAATAACAACATAACAACAATAATAATAATAATAATAATAATAATCACAAAAATAAATCCAATAACTGCAATGATATCAATAACGACGTTGATGATAACAATTATAAAAATGAAGCTAGTGATTATCATAAATTCTACTACTACTACTACTACCAACAATAAAGGAACAACCAGCAACAACAATTACAAACAATAATACTGATAATGATTATTAGTTTATAATGATGATAAGGGTAAAATAATGACATGATCAAACATTGTGATGGCATTGATAATAATGATAATGGTGATAATGATTTGAGAATAAAAAAATGACAACGATAATAAGATGATTATTTGCCACTCCAAAATAATTTATGATAATAAAAATGATATGGTAACAAAAATAATGATGACCAAAATTAAAAACAAGAATAATGATAATATTATATTATGATAATATTAATAACAAAAATAATGATAATATTAATAGGAACATACCATAAAAATACAATAAAAATAATGCTGATAATGATGGTCATAATGATAATAATAATAAAAAATAATATAAAAATAATAATAATATAAATATAATAATAAATAATAATAAAAATAATAATAAAAATGATAATAATAATAATAATAATAATAATAATAATAATAATAAAATAATAAAAATAATGATAATAATAACAATAACAACAACAAGAAATATAAATATGAAAATAATGATAATAATAATAATAATAATAATAATCATAAAAATAATAATAATGATAATAATAAAGATAATAATAATAATAACAATAATAATGATAACAATATGTTCCTAATAATTAAAAAATAATAAAAATAAAAATAATAATAAAATAATTTAATGATAAAAATAACAACAACAACAACAACATAATAATAATAAAAATAATAATAATAGAAGTATATAATGACAATGATGAAAATTATTATTTATAAAATAATGATAATAAAAATGATGATACTAATAATAATAATAATAAATAATAAAATAATAATAAATAATAATAATAAGAAAAATTAATAATAATGATAATAAGAAAAATTAATGATAAAAATAAGCAAGATAATATAACAACAACAATAAAAATAGTAATATCAATAATAATGATAATAATAATAGTAATAAAAAATAATTAGTAATATAAAAATACTAATAACAATAAAAATAACAATAAATAATAATAATAATAATAAAAAATAATAATATAATAATAATAATAACACGCAACGATTATAATAATAAGATGATGCGATAACAATGGGTAATAATACCAATAATAATAATGATAATAATAACAATAATAATAATAAAATCATTTAAAATAAAAAATAATAATAATAAAAAAGAAGAAGAAGAAAAAATATTAATGATAATGTTATTACAATAAATAATGAGGATGATAAAATAATAAGAATATAAGAATACTACTACTAATAAAATAACAATAAGAAAGATGATAATATTAATGGGTAAGAAAATAGATAAGAATAATAAAAATAAATTTTAAAAATAGTAATAAAAAGATATAGTAATAATAATAAAAGTAAAATTATAATAAAATGTGATGATAATAATATAATAATTAAAAAATAATGATAATAATAATTAAATAATAATAATCATATATATTGATAAATAATAATAATAGTAATAATAACAATAATAAATTTTTAATAATAATAAAAAGGATAATAAAGGAATAATGATTTTGATATTAATGATTATAATAATATCTATTACTAATAATAAAGATAGCAATAATAATAAATACAATAAAAAGATAAAAATAACCCAAAACTAAAATGTTAATAATAAAAAAAATCAGGGTAAACAATAATAATCATAATGATAATGATAATAGTGACGATGATGATAATAATAGTAGTAATTTTAATAATAATGATAATGATGATAAAAAATAAAAATAATAAAGATTGTAATAATAATTTTAACATAATGATTACAATAATATTTATAAATAGAAATAATTATGCAAATAATAATAAATAAAAGTTAATAATAATAGTTAATAATACAATGATAATAATATGATAATAAATAAAATAATAATAATATATAATAATAATAATAAAATAATAATAATAAATAAAATAATGAATAATGATGATAAAATTTAATTGTAGAAATTTATGATGATAATGATAATATAATAATGATGATGACAATAATTGAAGTAATTATGATGAAAGGATAAATAATAATGATTAATAGTAAAAAATAATAATAATGTAATAATAATAAAAATAACAATAATAAAAAATAATAGATAGAAATAATAATTAATAATAATAACAATAATAATAATAATAATAATAATAGATAAAAAATAAAAATAAGATAATAATAATAATAATAATAACAATAACAACAACAAAATAGTAATATGAAAATAGCAATGATGATAAGGAAAATTTAAAATAAATAACAATGATATTAATAATAGTAAAAATTTATAATAATTGATAGTAATATAATAAGAATAATGAAATATAATAAAATAACATAAAATATACTTGATAATAATGATAGTTAAATATTCATTAAAAAATAACAGTATAGATAATGATGCTGATGATAATAATAAAAATTTGAAAATTAAAATATTAAAAAAACAGTAAATAATATTAATATTAGTTAAAATTTATATAATGATAACGTAAAAATTACAATACTTAAAAAGATAATAACTATTATCATAATATGAACAACTTTTTCCAATAAATAAGATAATAATGTAATAATAATATTACTATATTAACATCTTAACAATAATAAAAAACAAAATATTGAATAAATGATATAAAGATAATAAATAATAATGATACTACTACAACTACTACATTATTACTAATTCTAATAGTAAAACTACACTACTACTATAATACTAATAACAATAAAATAATAATAATAATAATAAAAAAATATAATAATAATAATAGTAATAATAATAATATAATAATAAAAATAATAATAATAATAATAATAATGATAATATAAAAAAAAAACAACTGAATTACAAATAAACAACAAATAAAAAACAGCAAAACAATAAGAATAATAAAGAAAAAAAGACAATAATAATAATAATAATAATAATTTTAATAATATAATAATAATAATAATAATATCATAATAATAATAAAAATATAATAATTACAATAATAAAATGAAATAATAATAAAATAATATAATATATAATGATAATGATATAATAATAATGATAATAATATAATAATAATAATATAATAATAATAATAATAATAATAATAATAATATAATAATACAAAATAATGATAATAACATAATAATATAATAAAAAAAATAAATAAATCAATATAATAAAAGATAATGATGGGAAGAAATTAATAAATGATAGCCGTCAAAAAAAATAATCTGCTACCAATGATAAAGATAATGAATAAAAT
>NW_023659178.1:0-10000 GCF_015228065.2 Penaeus monodon
TGTATTTAAAACAACATATACATATAATAAATAATATATTAATATATTATATATTTTAAAAAATATATTATATATATAATATATATTGTGGGGTGTGTGTGTGGGTGTGTTGTGTGGTGTGTTGTGTGTGTTACCAAAGTAAAATAAATATAATATATATATTAAAATAAAAAAAAAAAACTCCCAAAACACACACACACACACCCACAACACACACACCACAACCACCCCCAAAAAATACACACCACACAACACACCACACAACACACACCACACACACACAACCCCCACTCCCACACCCCCAACACACAAAAACCCCAAAAAAAAAAAAAAAAAAAAAAAAAAAAAAAAAAAAAAAATAAAAGAAAAAAAAAAAAAAAAAAAAAAAAAAAAAAAAAAAAAAAAAAAAAAAAAAAAAAACCTTTTTAAAAAAATACAAAAAAAAAATTAAAATATTTTAAAAAAATATTATATATATATATAAAATATTTTAATATATATATATATATATATAAAATTTAAACCCCGGGGGGGGGGGGGGGAAAAAAATTATATATATATATAAATTAAATAAATATAATATTTTTATGTTTTAAATGAATTTTTATATTTATTATTATTATATATATATAATAAAATTATATTATTTTAAAATATATATAATTTTATTTAAATATAATATAAATAAAGATTTAAAAATATGATTATGTATGATTTTGTTCCATATATATTATAATTATATAAATTAAAATAATTTGAAGATAGATGATATAGATAATTTAGAAAAGTTTGTGCACACACACACACCCCACACACCACACAACACACACACACACAACAACACCAAAACACACACACACACACACCACACACACAACACCCACACACAACACACAAAAAAAAAACACCCCAGATATATATATATTATATATAATTTAAATAAAAATAATATATATTAATTATATTTTATATTTATAATATGTTTTGTGTGGTGTGTGGTGTGTAATATATATGTTACATTTTAGTATATATATATATATATTTTAATATATATATATATATAATATATATGTTTGTTTTTGGGGGTGGGTGTGTGTGTGTGTGGTGTGTGTGTGTGGGGTGTGTGGGTGTTGTGGTTTTTATATTGTTATAATTATGTGTTTTTGTTTTTGTATTTATATATAAATATATATATTATATTTTAAAATTAAAATATATATATATATATAAAATATATTTAAATTTAAACATATATATATGTACTGGGTAAATCGCTAGGGGAGATCCTGAACCCCAGAAAATTCCGACGCGATTAAATTTCAAATAGCACCTATAAAAACGTACTAAAAGTGCTGTAAGTGTGATGGGGCTGTCAAACTTCTTCTTTTTAAATTCGGGTGAGGCAAGGCTGTGCCCTTTGCCCAAATTTTCACCCCGTAGGGACTGTATAATGGGCAGAGCTACGGGGAAAAGTCAGTGCGGAGAAACACTGGGAAATTCAGGGCTCAGACCTTGACGTCCCGATGATGTTGTTATCCTTTTTGAGTCTGTGGAGTCCGGGTGCGACTCTTTTTTGCTTTTGGAAATGGGCGAAGCCCTTAGGCCTAGGGTCCCCGGGACCAAGCCCAAGATTGGGGATTTTGGGGGCTTGTTGGGAAAAACCCGTTCAGTCTTTAAAGCTTGTGGGGGGATTTGGGTCACGTTTTACAACCCTTGAAGCAAGTCCATATCTCGGGCTCTCAGACCAAAAAAGTCGCAGATATTTTGGTCTGGCAACAGGACCCCATGAACTCGTCACAAAACATTTGAGATGCGGGTACTATGCGATGGCCCAAAGCTCCCTGTCTTAAAGGGCCCTTGATACGCTTTTTCCTTTATGGAAGCAAAACCCCAGATCCTGTTAGTGCCTTGGATCCTTTTTATGCTTTTGAAAGGGGGTTATGTTTTCAGGACCTGGCCCAAACTGAGGGTACCCATAAATTTTGGTAGCTAATCAGGCATTAGCACTAGCTCTTTTCCCTTGGTGACCCTGCCCATCAGGTTTTTTCTTGCGAAAAACCCTAGGGGGGACGACCCAGGAGGCATGGCTTTGGCAGCTTGATAGACCTGTCGCGAGGAAAAACAGATGGGCCGGGGGCCTGCCTGGAACTCGCCATGAGGGGCCCCGTGATTTAAAACAAAGGCCATGCGTCCCCCCTCGCGTTAGCCCTTGATGATGATGAGATGATGATTTAATGATATATATATAATAAAATATATATATATATATATATAATATATTATTAATTTTATTAAATTTTTATCAATATATGTGTGGTGTGTGGTGTGTGTGGTGTGCATATAAAAATATGTAATTTACACACATACCCACATACACACACCCCACACCACTCACACACCAAAACACACACAACACACCCCCAACCACACACACACACACACAACAAATATATATATATAATAATATATATATATATAATATATATATATATATATATTTAGGGAAATTAAAATTTGGTCAGTTTTGAATAAAAGTTTGACTCTTTAAAAGTTTAGAAGAGGAGAGGCCGCCGAGAGCGATTGGGGTTTGGCTCCCCCCGGGAAAACGTGTAAACTTAAAATGGCAAGATGGGGGGGTAGTCATTTTTTAACTTGAACCTATTGGTTTATAAATATTTAAAAAAAAAAAAAAAAGACAATACAACATAAATCCCAAACAAGACACAAAACCTAAACAAAAAATTTTTTAAAGTATTTTTTGGGAAAAATTTATATACTAAAATTATAATTTTAGATTAAATAAAAATAAAACTAATATGCTACAATTTTAAATTCATATTAGAGCTTTTTTTTTTGTTTTGTTTTTACGGTAGGCATGTTGGGGGCCCCGGTCAAGATTTTAAATTTAGTTTTCAGTTTGTTAAATTGGGGTAGTCTTTAGGGCCCCCTTCTTTTGGGGTTTGGGGGTTTTTTTTAAAATTCTCTCTTTTAGGTGGGGCAGCACTGATTGGGGGGGCTTGCCACCCCGGGGTAAGGGGGCAATCGAGGTGAATTCCTTGCCCAAGGGAAAAACGCGCCGCTGGGTGATCGAACCCTCGAACCAGATTCTCGTCATGACAGTCTGAGTGGGGTTCAAACCCTGGGCCCCCGCGGCCAAATTTGACCCTTGGGGTGGTCGTGGTAGGGTCCCCATTTCCCTTTTCCACGGAGATTCCCCGGTTTCCCTTTAGGCTGGGTTACATATATATATAACCCACACACCACATTATTTAATATAAGAGTATTTACATGAAAGAAAGTACTAAGAAAAATTGCGCAGGGATGGTGATAGGAAAACGGAAGAGGCAAACCGAAGACAAGACTGAGGACATCAAAAGTATTTCTTGTCGATGGTACAATGGAAAGAAAAAAGCAAATCGAGTTTAGTGGCGAAGGAGGTGGAGGGTCCACGGGGGGGTCAAACAGAGATACCGTTATTGATGATGATTACATACACTTATATATAAAAAAAAGGGGCCGCATACGCGCGCGGGGGGTGCGTGTGTGTTGGAGTACCACGCACTCGCACGGCGATTGGCGTGTACTGCCCTGATTACAAATTTTTTTGGAAATCGAAAACCCAGATACGATGAGTTCCCTTTGGGGAAGGGAATTCACCCCTTTATTGCCTACCTAGCCCTGGGTGGCCACCAGCCCAGTCCCAAATGCTGGCCTAAGCCCCGGGTAAAATAGAGAGAAGATTACCTAAAAGGTACACCGGCACTTCCTGAAAGGAAATGGGGGCCCCACCCCCTACTCACTCCAAAAGATCCAAAAGAAAAAATCAATTAAATTAGCTTTGAACGGCGGTCAGACATGAACCTACCGTTAAAAGAAGAAATGTTTAGAGTATGATGCATTATGATTTATGTATGTATGTATGTTGCTTGTAAGAGATGTATCAATTTAGCGTAGTGGTGTGTGCTATTTTGTGATATGAATGTTTGATTATTTTTTCCAAAAAGAATTTTAATAATGATCTCTGATGATATACTGAAAGCTAGCCACCCTTTTGTATAAATCCACGGGCGAGCCTCCCCCAAGCTTCGCAACAGCAAGGGCAAGCGAGGAGAGGGGAGGCGAGGGAACGCCCGATTCGGCGTAGGGAAGCGCGTCGGGAAATGGCCAGAGCGAGGGCGAGGAGGAGAGAACCGACTCTATCCCTCGTCTTTGGCAGCCTCTTCACGCTAGTCGCAACTTAGCTAACAACTTGAAACTTCAAACTTCTCGCGTTTTGACGGGAATACGAAAAAACAAGCTGTTTTTTTGCTGGAAATTTTCTTTTCTTTCCTTGCTTCATTTTAGCTTGCAATGGCACATCGCTCTGGATTTTTAAAGGTCAAGGTCTTTCCAAAGGCACGTCGAGGGAAGGGAGGTGGAGAGAAGGACAGAAAATGCCAATATGATTAACTATTTGTAAAGAGAAGTATTAATACATCGAAAATAACAGCAAGTAATGAAAATATTGAGAGAAAAATGGGCACATTGCGCGTAATTTGTTTATAATGCTTATGGCGCGATTGCATTTGTCCATCTTTCAGTAGCACCGTTATATTTAGATGATTGGCAGTGACGTATGAAAATTATTTATGTATAAAGATTAATAAGTTACGGCATTAACACCCACGCCAAAATTGATATAATTCATTATAGTAAGACTTTTCAGCAAAACATCTCATCACAGAACATATTTCCTTTTCCAGTGTGAGTTGCTAACCTCTGAACACCTTTAATTATTCCCCCTGTGCAGCTGACTAAAGACGAAGAAGTGTTTGAAGGGGCCCCGCCCCCGCCCGCGCCCGCGACGACAGCGGCCTCGGTGGGGTGCCACTGTGCTCTTTCGCTCTTGTCTTGTTTTTCGTCTAATGCCCTTTTTTTCTTATTTACACTTGTTTTTTCTTGTGAATTTATTTATATTTTGCTAATCATAAATCTTATTGTTAGCATCAACTCGGTCTTCATGATATTACATTATCATTATATCCATTTTCCATTATCATCCCTTTTTATTGTGTCATTATGATTATTTTTATTATCGTTATGATGATTATTATTTTGTAATTAGTTAATCTATCATCTTATTATGGTTATACACCAAAATTTTTCAATCACCCCCTTTTTTAAATTTAATTAATATTATGTTTATTATTTTTAAATTTTCACTTTCTTTAAATTTTTATTTTATTTATTATTATTAAATTAATTTTTTATTATTATTATTATTAATTTATTTTTATATTATTTTTATTATTATTATTTTTATATTATTATTATTATGTTTATTATGAATATGGATAAATGATGATGATGATGTTTATCATTATTATTATTTTTATTATTATTATTATTAATATTATTATTAATTAATTTTTATTATTATTATTTTTAATTATCATTATCTTAATTATATCCTTATTTTTATGATTATTATTATTATAAAAATATTATAATATCATTATTATCGTTATTATTTTTTTTTATTATTTTTATTATTAATATTATTATTATTATTATTATCATTATCATGATCATCCTTATCACTAGTATTGTAATCATTATTACTGTTTTTATTAAAATAATTCAACACATTACATTGTTGACATTAACATTAGTGTCATTACCCTTTAAATTGTTTTTTATTATCATTATTATATTATTATCATCATTATTATTACTGTTGCTATCAGTATTAGTATTATTATCATTACTGGTATTGTCATTCTCATTATATTTTTTCTTATTATCATTATTTTCATTTTATTTTTCTATTTTCTTTATTATTACTAACAATATGTATTTTAATTTTTAATTATTATTTTTGTTATTCATATTATCATTTTTATTATCATTTTATTATCTTCATCCATCATCATCATCATTATCGTAGTCATTCGCATCATTACCCAAAATTAGTGTTATCATCAATATTGTTATTGTTATTATGAGTTTTATTACCACATCATCACCATCAAACTTATCACTCCTACCATTACCATCATTAGCACAACAATCTTTACCATAATTTACACATATATGTGCAGTATATATTTATCATTTACACTGTCAACCGCTATAGTTTATATGCCGGTATGACACCTGCGAGATGGTGTAGCAGGTGAAAAACACGCCCCTTCATGGGGTGAGGCGAGGTTGTGTAGATATATACGACCGTGGAAATCGGAAAACTTAAATAGATATGTATTTCTTGTCGAGCGTTTTGTATGTTCTCTTCGTTTACTGATATTTTCTTGTTATCTGTACCTTGCTTGTGAGAGAGAGAGAGTGAGTGAGTGTTTGTGTGTGTGAAAGAGTAAGAGAATGAGTGAGAGAATGAGTGAACAAGTGTGTGTGTGTGTGTGTGTGTGTGTGTGTGTGTGTGTTGGGTGGTGGTGGTGTGTGGTGTGGTTGAAGGGGATGTGTGGTGTGTGGTTTTTCCCCGTCATATTTCATATAATTCTTTTGTACTCTTTTGTTCTGTCGCGAAAAAAGGGAAAGAAAAAAAAATGGAAATCTAGAGATAAAGTGGGAGAGACACAAAAACTGGAGAGAAAAAAAAAAACCAGAGACCTGAGAAAGAAAAAAAAAAAAAAAAAGAAAAGAAAAAAGAAAGAATAAGAAGAAAGAAAAAACAAGAAAGATAAACCAAGAGACCGACACAGAGAAAGCATGGGGGAAAGGATAGAGAGAAAACAGACGAGAGGCACGAAATGAAATGGGCCGAGGAGAGAGAGGGACAGACCGGCTAAAGCGACAGCCCACAGCGCGCCAAAAAGAAACCGCGATGCTCTTGGAGGCTCGTTCAAGGCGGAGATGAGATTCGCGCCAGATGCAGGAGGCTGTGCGCGGAGATTTAACGTCCAGGAAGGGAATTATCTATCGTTTATTTGGAAGGAATCACATTCTGCTTCCAAGATCGTCCTCTTCTGTTGGTTTATATGAAGGATCTCTCTGTTTCTCTCTTTCTTTCTCTATTTATTTGTTTCTCTCTCTCTCTCTCTCTCGTCTTCCCTCTCTTTTCCCCACACCACACACAAAACACACACACACACCACACACACACACACCCCACACACACACACAACACCACACCACTCCTTTTCCCCTCTCTCTCTCTCTCTCTCTTTTCTCTCTCTCTCTCTCTCCTCTCTCTCTCCTCATCTCTCTCTCTCTCTCTCTCTCACTCACCATTTCTCCTCTCCTCCTCCTCCTCCTTTTCCCCCCTCCTCCATTTTTCCGTCGGTGTCTCTCGGCCGGATGAAGGCATCATTCCCCGCGCGCAATGGCAACGGGGTCCACGATTTCCCTTCTGTTTTCTGCGGTAAAAAATGAGCTTATGTGTGTTATCTCGAGGAACAAGAAGAGAAAAAAGAGGGAGAAAAAATAATAAAGAATGAAAAAAACTAAGAATAAAAAAAGGGGGAAAAGCAGGGTAGGATAATAAATATTGTAAAAGAGACGGTCTTTAGATATTCGATTCGTCTCAACTCTTTTTTTTCTTTGAGACTCGATCGGGATTCGAGGGGGATCGAAGCGTTTTCTCCATAGAAAGGAAGCCCTCACTAGCGTCACGCTGATTGGCTTATCGTGTGACGTGTTGCAGAGTTAGTGTTTGCGGTTGAGCATGTTGCAACATGTGAAAGAAATTATATGACAGATATTTCTAGATATGCCGAGATTCGGTTTTTTCGAAAGTAACAATTACTGTTTTTCGCGTTAGTATTAAAGCGTAATTTACATTATTCTCACGATCTCTATTAGAGCTTATCAAGAATATTAAAGACATAGCTAGAACAGAATTTCATCGGTTAATACTATTTTAATTATAATCATAATAATAATATAATCAATATTGTACTTTATATGCTTATATTACACGGTCAACAGCAAAAAAACGGCAAAAATTTTTTTAACTGATTTAAGAAAATTTTTGATGCGCTGAATCCAAAAATAACTTTGATTTGCTCAATCAGGTCATAAGGGTATTAGCATTTTCGTGGCGGGAAATTACGATATAATTTTCAATTTGCGACCGCAAATTTTTTGCTAACAGACATTTTTACTTATTCAGATGAATGATTGGATTCGTCCAGAAGGTCTTGCAGAAATAAGGGGATTTTTATCTGCTACATCTGCGGCGAATACACCTTTGTTCCTAACAGGAAACCAGTCACAAGTGCTTATCATGCTTTTTTTTGGCATGAAACTTGGTGATCAGGACAAAGCTTGGGCGCCTCACATGGTCTGTAAGAAATGCACCGAGTATCTACGTCGCTGGACCCAGGGAAAAGGACGGGCTGAAGTTTGGGATTCCTATGGTTTGGAAGGAGCCGAAAACCATGTCAGTGACTGTTCCCTCTGCCCATTAATTTGACTGGAATCAACAGAAAGAACCAGAGAGCCTCAAGTATCCTGATCTAAATCAGCACGTCGTCCTTTACCTCACTGTGATGAAGTTCCAGACCTGTCACAGCAGAACTTCCTGATTTAAGTGACGAAGAATTCTCCAGAAATTGAAGCCCAATTAAGAAGTAGTTCCTACGATGATACCGATGACGCCCCGCATCCCTTTTCCCAGAAGGAGCTAAATGATCTTGTCCGTAAACTCAACTTGCCAAAGTCATCCGCCGAATTGTTGGCATCAAGACTGAAAGAAAAAACCTTCTTTCTGACAGTCCTCCATCATTTCTACCGCAAAAGACATCAAGAATACCTTCGTTTTTTCTCTGAAGAGAAAGACTTGGTGACGGGTACAGATGTTCCAGCTTCTGCACACTCTTGGTTTGCCACAGTACCACCTGTAAAATGGAGACTGTTATTGACAGCAGCAAGAGATCGTAAAGCCGTTCTGGTGCCACAACGAACCCGGGTTTTCCTCTATAAACCCCTGGCTCACTCGACTACACGAAGGAGAAGTATGAAGCGGTGAAGTATCTGCTGGAGAAAATTCGTTATTGTCAGCATGAGTGGATGATCTGTGTTTACCTGAAGATGGTGAACTTTTTGTTGGGGCAGCATCCGGTTTTACCCAAATACCCCTGCTTTCTGTGCATGTGGGATAGTAGGGGCCGAGCTCAGCATTACACGAAAAAGGAGTGGTCTCTGCGGGGGGAATGGAAACCTAGCAGATCAAAAACGTCATAACCCTGTGGACAGAGACCGGATACTCTTCCCCCCCCTGCAACATTAAGCTTGGGTTGATGAAGCACTTCACCAAAGCTCTGGACAAGGATGGGCTGCTTCACTCACCTGTGCCAGCTTTTCCAGGAGTGACCATGGAGAAATTGAAGCTGGCGGACCTCAACTACGTCAGCTCATCAGAGATCCAGAGTTTGAAAACTAAATGAATAAAGTCGAACTGAAGCGTGGAAGGCATTTGTTTTGGTCGGAAAGAACTTCCTTGGCAACAACAAGGGTAAAACTACGCAGAACTCGTCACCAAAATGCTGATGCCTTCAAAAACCTGGGATGCAAAATGAGCATCAAAATGCACTACCTATTCTCACACATGGGTTGGTTTCCTGAGAATTTGGGATCAATGAGCGTCGAGCAGGGGGAGAGATTTCATCAAGACATGAAGGAGATGGAGACCAGGTATCAGGGACGATGGGAGCAGTCATGATGGCCGATTACTGTTGACTTTGAAGAGAGACATCCCCGCCGCGCACATTCGAGGAGCTCAAAGAAAAGTAAGTGTCAGCATGAATGATCAATGATGACCAAACATCTATTTCATGCATCTGTCTTCATTAGTGTCCTGGGCTACTGATCAACTGATCAATTCTGATCAATGTTCAGCACTGATCAGTAGATATTGTAATAGTTACCAGTGTATGCAAAGTTGATGTCAATACAGATACCGATCCATGTTATAAATTGGGTGAGAAAACAAAATAAAAAAATATATATCGGATGAAATAAGTAACACAAATAAACAAAAATGCCGCCTAATGTATTCCACTTC
>NW_023659178.1:15000-21926 GCF_015228065.2 Penaeus monodon
CCCCCGGGGGCCGGGGTATATCGGGCGCGCTTAAGAAGGGACCGTGAGGTGGCAAGACATGTCCCAGCTGGCGCAGGATGTGGAGCGCTGGTAAGGAGGTCGTCCCCCGCGGCTGCGGAAAAAGATGTTGTGGTCCGGGCCGCGATTTTTTTGTTGATTTTTGCGGCCCAGCATGCAAATTACGTCAAGCAGGCACACCCTGGGGGATTGCGGTAGGCTGGCGAGGGCCTTGGAGTTCGAGGCCTTCCTAAAGGCAACGAGGGGCCCCTAGGGCAGCGCCAGCCCCGCCTGACCTGGGGGCCAAATTTTTTTAAAGGGGAAGGTACTTTGGGGAAGGGTGGGGGGTCGAGCACTTTCCAAGGTTTGTTTTGGGGCTGCGGAGAGGTGGGGCCGGGACGTATCATGCAAAGGGAGCGGAAAAACACGTCCTCTAAACCCGGGACGATTCTGACCCTTTCCAGCAGTACGCAAGGACGTGGCAGGTTGGTCACCATGAGTGCGTCCTAAGGAAAAAAGTGGTACAGGGCGGAAAAAAGGAAAAGGGGGGCCGAAACCAGCCGTCCTCGTTCCCGGGCCCCGACTTGGGAAAGTTGCCGTGAACCGACGAGCGGGGGAGGGCTCAATAGAGGGAAAACCTGACATGGACACTGGGGCTGAGAAGCCCCCAGTGGGGCCCGATTTTTTGGCCACTTACTTCCAGAGCACCAAAGGGGGACGTGTGTGTCAGGGGGCATTGTGGCAGCTCAAGGGGCCAGTGGAGGCTCTTTAGGGTGGGAGCCGGTGCAGCGGCTGCCGGTATGGGCCGACTGGACGAGCACTTTTTTGGGGGCCTGACTACCTGATGAGAGTAAGGGTGTGTCGCCCTTTTGGAGGAAGGGTGAGGGTGCACGGTGAAGAGGTCCCTTGTTTTCCGGGGTTTGGGCTGTGCAAGGTATTACGCTGAGCGCTCACCTTCCCCCCAGGACAGAGTCTAGAATTCGGGTCGATGTTCAAGAGTGTGCGTGGAGTAGAGGGCCTCGTGGACCCCAACCAAAACTTGCAGTGGCTGATGGCGTAGGGGTTGGGGGGCCCTTTTGTTGGCCCAGGGGGGGGGTTTTAGTCAGTTTTTGGTACCAACTTCCCCGATAAGGCCAAAAGGGTGCCGGTGGTGCAAACTGGCACTTGTGAGGAAGTGGAGCGCCAAAGAGTCGTGGGGGAGCGAGGATTTGGTTGTGTGGGCCGTTGCCTGATTTCCCTCGAGGACTTGGCACACACACCGCTAACCTGACGGAGCACAGAAGAAAAAGATGCGCCCAAAATGTTCAGTATGCAGAGGGGGTTTTTAGCAGGGGGGACTGGCCGGGGCCCGCAAGGTTGGGTGAAGCACCAAAAATTTAAACGGGAAATATTTGCCATCAAGACCCCCCCCCCCCCCCCCGAGTATTCCCACCAAAACCAACGAAAGAGAGCGGGCCACGTCAGTAAAGTGGCGGGACGGGGGGTATTGAACGGTCGACGTCCATGGTCATCAGCGGTACCCGGGTGAAAAAAAAGGACGGAACAACGCTTCGTGTGGGATACGGGCGCTGAATGAAGACTATCAAGGACTCATACCCTTGCCAAATTTGAGGGAAACATGTGCTTGGTGGGGGCCAGGTGGTTCCCACACTGACCTAAGCGGGTTATCCCCGGGTGGAGGGGAAAGGAAAAAGCCAAAGATGCTTTCCTTGGGAAAAGGCCCTGTGGCAATTCAAATCCCCTTTGGGTCTTGCAATGCCCCTGGTTTTTTCGAGCGTCGAGGAGAGGTTTTGGATGGCCTCAGTAAAGACGGCCTTTCCATTGATGAGTCATCGCCCGGGAGCACCTTCGGGGGGGAGCGGGAGCGGCTAGAGAAGTACACAGGGTTGAAAAAGGCCCAAACCCTCAAACTCACCCCCAAAGAAATGCTCGATTTTCCAGCATGAGGTGCCATTTTGGGGACGTAGTCGTCAAAAGGTGTGCGCACCGACCCACAGAAGGGGGCGGTGGTGGAGAAAATGCCCTTTTCCCCCCAAAGTGGCGAAGTCAGGAGTACCTGGGCCTGGCACTATCCCCCCGTTTGTACAGGACTTCGCCCCGGTAGGGCCCTCCCACCCATTTCAGAAAAGGGGAGGTTCCAGTGGGACAGGCGTTCAGTTGCATTTGACAACCAGGAAGGGCCCCATAGAAGCACCGGTCTTGCCCACCGACCCAACTCCCAAACCTTTTGGGCACTGACGTAGTGCGGAAGGACGGGGGAGTTTTTTTCACAGATAAAGGACAGGAAGGAGTGTGCGGGCCTAACAGTGCCAAGTAGCAGGGGCCCGAAAAGCAAATTTGTTGACAAGGGAAAAGTTTTGGGCGGGGTGAAGAGTCTCGACACTTTCACCCTACCCCTTTCGGTGCCGAGGTTCACCATCCGGACTGACCATGTGCCCACAGTTTGAAGTCGCTGTGGAGCAGAGGGTACTGGCAAGGTGGTTTGGGCGCCCTTTAAAAGTACAACTACCAAATCTGCACCGCCCCGGGCTGCCATTGCAACGCTGAAGCCATCGACGCCCGTGTGAGGCTAGTTTCTACCGGGGCCAAAGGGTCGATCCTGTGTGCCCCGTCGCAGGTGCTGGGAAAGTCCACTAAAGGGGGTGATGAGTGGCGTAAGTCCAACGTGAGGACTCGACCTTGTCCCTTGTCCGGTGCTTGGGCTCTCAGGGCGCCCCCATTGGGAGGCCGTGGCTGCGGGGAGCCCCACCACAAATTTTTGGTGGACCAGTGGGAAACATTAGGTGATCAAAGCGGTTTTTAGTGAAGCTGGGGCGTTTGGGGAAGTGGACAGGACAGTGGGTGTTTTAGTACCCCCGGCCATGCGTGCTGAGTTTTTGGGGGTTCATGCGGTGTTACCATGGCCCTTGGCGAAAAAAGACCTGAGCGTCCGTCAACGCTTTACTGGGTGGGCAGAGAAGTGAGTGTCTGAGGGGGTTTGAGATGTGATGTTTGGGCGTGCAAAAAAGGGCCCCGCTGAAAGAACCGTGCCCCGTTAAAGGGGTACGTGTGGGGGCACCCAGGAAGGGTGGCAATAGACATTGGGTCCCTGCCTCCCCCCCCCCCCCCGCACAAGGAAATATCATCTGTGTGGTAATGGACTATTCTCAAAATGGCCCCGGGGATAGCACTACCCCAACACGAGGGGGAGACCGTGGCTGGGTGTTTGGAATGAATTCATTACCCGTTTTGGTGTGCCTTTTGAAAGCACTTACAAGGGGTGAGTTTGAGTCACAAATGTTCCGTGAGTGGAGCTGTTAGGGGTGCGCAAAACACGGGCGACACCCTTCCATCCACAGTCCCTGGATGGTGGAGCGGTTTCCATACCCTTTCTCAAAAGTTGCCAAATATTGCAGGAAAAATCAGGAAGACTGGGTCAAGCTGCCCGCCATGTCATGGCCTACGGCTCTGTGCATGAGGTAACAGGCTTTACACCTGCCCACTCATGTTTGGCCAGAGCTCAGGCTACCAGGATTTGGCCCCCAGGGCGGCCACCCGACGGAAATTGCCAACTGTCAACCCTATGCAGTGGCCTGCAGGAGAACCTGGCGGAGGTGCACCGACGTGGTGGCAAGCTCAAGGTAGCCCCCCATGCCATGAAGGAACTATGACCGGGCATGAGGAAGTGAGGGCAACATAGGTACAGAGTGTGGCGCATAACCCCGCGTGGAGCGGGGCTCTGCCCAAGTACAGAGCCCCCAGGAGGGGGGGATAAGGTGGTAGCGGCCCCCTCTGTGTACCATTGAATTCGCAGAGGCAAAACGACCCTCTGTTGTCCCCGGGCCCGGTGTGGGTTACCATGGGCCAGGAAGCTATCCTGGGGCCCTGGGGAAAAAAGTAAGTTACCCCCGTAGCGGGGATGAGGACGTGGGAGACGTGACCGAGATGAGGACGGCATTTGGCGGTGAGGGCGATGCAGCAGAGAAAAGGGACCCTGAGCCAGGTCTTTGGGGAAGGGGAAAACCCCCCTGGGTGCCCCTGCATTACCGCGCCCCACTCCCCCAGAGAACCCCCGCGAAGCGAAGAAAGCCCCGGCTGGATGAAAGATTTTTGTGTTTTAAAGGAAAAAAATTTACGGAAATTTTTTGTAGTTTTTTTTCAGTTTTAAAATGACAGAGCAAGGGCGTCTGCTTGAAGGGGGGGGGAGTGCTCGCCCGTGGGTCGTCCTGGCAAAAGTGTTTAAAAAGAAGGGACCTGGGGAAAAAATGCGCAAAAAGGCTGTGAGCGGAGGAGCGGGGGGACAAGCCGGGAGACGGGGTTGGGTGCTGCTCCCGTGAAGACCCCGTGGTGCTCTTTGGGGCCCGATAAATTTTGTGTTGCCCGTAAAGCTGTATGGCAGGTGTTGCTGGTTTCCCCCTGTGCCTATAGAAAAGTGACGGGTAAATAACTTTGTAAAAAAAGGAAAGACTGCTTTGTGTTTATTTTGTGCCCCCTCCCCCCTTGGCCTTTCCTCTGTGGTGTTTTTGGAGCTGTTTTAGTGTTTACGACCCTGTGGTAAAAAGCCCTTGCTAGCCGCTTGTGTTGGTGGCGAGAGACGAGGCGGTCGGTAACAAAATAATAAAATAAGTAACAATATAATATTAAATAATTAATAAAAATAATAATAATAATAATATTTTATTTATTTTTATTTTACTTTTTATTATTACTATTTTTATAGTAAAACATAACAATAATGATGAAAAAAATGTATTGATACTAAAGATGATGTATGATAAAAATTAATAAAAAGATAATAATAATAATAATAATAATAATAATTGTGATAAACCGAAAAATAAAAATGAAGTAATGGAAATAAATAAGAAATTTTAATTTAAATAATAAAAACAAAAGCAAAATTAAAAATAATAATTTAAAAAATAAAAATAATAATAATGTAATAATAAATAATGCGGAAATAATGAAATGATATGGTAATAATAAGAAAAACTCATTATAAAGTAACAAAAATAAGATAATAATAATGTAATAATACAAAAATAAAAAATAATAAAATAAAATAACAATAAATAATAAGTAAATAATAATAATAAATAATAAAATAAGTAATAATGATAATAACAGTAAAGAAATAAAACAATGACAAAAATAAAATGATGTAAATAATATTGATAAAAAATAAAAAAATAAAATGATAATAAAAACGTTATTGATAAATTTTTGGGAATAAAGTTTTACAAAAAACGTAATATTTACGAAAATTATTTAATCAGAATTTTGAAATAACAAGAAAAATAAGAATAATGCCTTTGATAACCTAACGAGGTTATATTAGCGATAATGATCTTTCTTTGAGAATAAAGATGAAACTGATAATAAGACAGAGAAAAAAAAAATGATGATAATGATATTATATAAATATCACAAAATTTTAAAACTATGTTGATATAAAAAAAAAAAATTAAAAGATAAAGATAATTTCATCGGAACAAAAGATAATATGAGAATAAAGACAGGAAAAAAAATTTTAATGCTAATAAAAACCCGAATTGCACCCAAAGTCGGTGATAACAAAAAATTATGGGAATAAAAACAATAAAAAGATAATAATAAAGAAATATAGAAATGTAGCGCAGCAGCGCAGCAGCAGTAATAGAAATAGTAGTAGTAGTAGTAATGATGAAATGAAATGAAAATAAAAATAAAAATAATAATGTAAACGTTGCTAATAAAGATGATAATGATGATGAAAAGTCCCAAGAAATTTTCAAGAAATGACAAACATAAGAGTGCAAAAGGGATGGGAAACCACTAGACCGCATCCGCATAATATGGAAAGGAGAGCAACCACCCCCCAGTACATACACTTTTTTGGAAAATACATGCCCGCCAGCCACGTGCGGCCGTGAAGGGAAGGCACACTGTGCAGCATGTGGTGTAAAACAAGGCATGTCCTCGCAGTGCTGCAGTAGGAGAGAGTTTCTGCAGATGCACCAATCTTTGTCCCATCATGCTTCAGGTTTGGGGTGACAGGTGTTGACTGCCTGGGACTGGGGGTGCACGGCCCTCCTTGCCCTTTCCTCTCCTCCTCTACCCCCTGTGGTACCAACACCGACCGCGAGTGGGCCAGCGCGGCCCTCCCAACCCAACCCGCGACCAGCCAGTGGACATCGAGCAGCTGAAGAAGAAGGACCTCTCCTCTCCTCTCCTCCCCTCTCTCCCCGCAGGGAATCGGTCCTTTCTTGGAGATTCAGAGAGAAGGGGGATCGGTTCCGGCAAGGGTGGAGCCCAGCAACGCCAAGAGGGTCACCATGACCCCTCGGTCGTGTGGCTTTTGCATGGGCGTATTAAAGAGATGTACCGCGCCCCGGTCCCATGCAATTCGGCCTCGGCTCTTCCGCGTTACCGGACGGTGAGCGCCCCCATTGGGTTTTATGCCACGATGCTATGTGCTTGCATGTAGCTTCGTGCCCTCCTAGGGCCACTCTTTCCTATACGAATTTTTGGCATTAGGATAACTTCTGTGCACACCTTCTGGTGAACTGGACCCATCTTCGGGCGCGTGCTCAGACTGGGCAGAAACCTTTACCTCCCGCAGGGAAAGGGTGTGGGCTGGGGGAAGAGAAGAAGAAGAGGGATTCACCTTAAAAAAAAAACAAAAAAAAGTCCTGTCATAGGAACCACCTGGAAAAATGTTAGTTTCTCTCCCTCACTGTATGAAACAGTCTGTGGCCGGCTGTTCAGAGGGGTGAAGGAGCTGACAGGGAACAGGTGCAGGACCCCCTCCTTTCTCACTGAGGTAAACAACCTTTGGGCGTTTCAGAGAAGAGAGGGATTCACTTTGAAAAAGGGTACAGGTCCTCTCTGAGGAATGAAGAGGAACTGCCTGGAAAAAGTGAAAGAGCCTTCCTTCCTTCATCTGAGGGTGGGAAGGGAGGCAAGGGTGT
>NW_023659179.1:0-7500 GCF_015228065.2 Penaeus monodon
TTCACAATAAATGGGAGAATTAAAAGGTAAAGAGACAGCAGGAGATTCAGTAGGGGAAAACACGGATTAGTACTAGAAATGAGATGGACAAAAGTAGTTGATTTTTCAGAGGCTTGATCACACAAAACATGAATACATTTTCGAAAAAGACTAGGCGGAAACTAGTAAGTGCCAGAGAGGGATGGAGGGGTTGAGCTGGAAATAGTACGAGATTGGATGAGGGGGATGTGGATCAGGAAAACAGACAAAAAAAAAATATTGGATCATTAAAAAAAAAATGCAATGGAAGGTCATATCTCGGAGACAGGACATAGCGGGACAAGGAAAGTAAAAGAATGGTTATAGAAATATAAAAAAAGTAAGGGTCAACCCGTGACAAGGAACGTGACGAAAAAAACGAAATTTTGGGGGGGAGGGGGGAAAAAAAAAAATACAAGAAAAAATTTAAAATTGGAAAAAATTTGGGGGAGGCCACATCCGCAGTGGGCTGACCGGAATGATGATGAGAGGGGGTTTGTATTTATATTAATAATTATATAAAATAAATATATACAAATATATAATATATATATATAATATTTAAAAAATATAAAAATTTAAAACATTTATATAATGTATATAATATATATATAATTTTATATATTATATAAATAAATATAATATTAAATATATATATATATATATAATATATATACAACCTACATACAATATATAATATATATTATATATATAAAATATATATATATATTTTAATATATATTATTTTTAAAAAAAATTATTATAATATATAATATATTTATATGATCTATATAATATATTATAAACATGTTATATATGTAATATATTTTTTATATATATATATTATAATATATATATTATATTTATTTATAATGTATATTTTAAATTTTTAAAAAATAAATAAAATTAAAATAAAAATATATAAACAAAAATATACACACACACACCAACACCCAAAAAAAAAATATATATATTATATATTATATATATATATATATATATATATATTAACTTTATGTATTTATATAATAAATAAATTATAAATATATTATATATATATATTATTTTATTATATATTTTATTTTTATAAATTTAAATTATTTTATAATATATAAATATATATATAATTGTGGTGTGTGTGTGTATGTGTGTGTGTGTGTGGTGTGTGTGTAGTTTTGTGGTGTGGTGTGTTTGTGAGGGGTAATAATGAATATTATCTATGATCTATCTATCTATCATCTATTACTATCTATATATATATATATAATATATATTATATATAAATGACATAGTAATATATATATATATATATTAATATATTAATATATATTTTATATTATATGATATATATATTGGTGTATAATATATAAAACACACAACCACACACAAACACACACACACACACCACAACACACAAACCAAAACATTATAATAAATATATTATATATATATAATATATAGGGGGTTGTGTGTGTGTGTGTGTGTGTGTGTGTGTTTGGTGGTTGTTGTGTCTGTGTGTGTGTAGAAGAATACAGTGCGTCTTTTAGGGTTTTATTAATATTATATATTATATTATTATATAAAATTTTAAAATATATATATATATATAATATGTGCGTGTGTTGGGGTGTGTTCTGTAGGTGTGTGGTGTTGTTGTGTGGGTGTGGTGTGTGTGTGGGGGTGGTGTTGGGTGTGTGTGGGTGTGTGTGCGGCGGTGTGGTTGTGTGTGGTTGGGGCGCGTGTGGTGTGTGCATGTGTGTGTGGGTGGGGGTTAGGTTTTTGGGGGTTTGGGTTGTGTTGTTGTGTGTGGGGGGGATTTTAATATACATTATATAAAATAATTATTAATATAATTATAAAATATAATTTTTATAAACACACACAACACCACCCAACCCAAAACCAAAACACAAAAAACACACACACACACCACACACAACACCACACACACACACACAAAAAAATATATATATATATATATTATATATATATATTTTATATTAATATAATAAAACCACAAAAAAAAATATATAAAAATATATATAATGATTTTATATATATATATAAAAACACACCCAAAAATATATATTATAATATATAATATATATATATTATATATATATACATTTTATATATATGTAATATATTAAAATATAATATATATATATAATTAAAAATTTTAAAAAATATATGTATATATATATATATAAAATATATATATATAATATAATATATGTATATATAATATATATATATTAAATATATTTTTAAAAAACACCCAATATATGCATATTTAAAACATATATATTTAAAATCTCTCTCTTCTTTTCTCTCTCTCTCTTTTCTTTTTCTCTCTTCTTTCCCCCTTTTCTATTCTTTATTTTTTTTCTCTCTCTTTTTTTATATAACACCCCTTTTCCTCTTTCCTTCTCCTGTTTCTGTCTGTCTGTCTGTCTTCTTTTTCTCTTTCTTCATTCCTCTGTTCTTTATCTCCCATCTCTTGTTTCTCGCTGTTCTTTCTCTATTTTTTCTCCTGTCTCTCACTTTCCCTCTCCTACCTCTCTTTTCTCTCTATCCTCCTCCCCCCTTTCCCCCTCCCCTCCTATTCTATCATCTCTTTCTATCTTTTTATCTATCTAAATATCATCAAAATTCCTCCTCTCTCTCTCTTCTCTCTCTTTTTCTCTCACCACTTCTCTCTCTCTATTTCTCCCCTCTCTCTCTCACTCTTTCCCCTCTCTCTCTCTCTCTCTCTCTCTCTTCTCTCTCTCTCTCTTCTCTCTTTCTCTTTCTTCTTTTAGTGTGTGTCTCCCCTTTTTTATAAAAAATTAAAAAAATTAAATAATAAAAAATAAAAAATATATATATAAAATATATATATCTATTTATATTTATATATTTAAAATATGCATGTATGTAAATTTTCAATTTTAATAATTTTTTTTTTAAAATAATTAAAATATAAAATTTTATTAATATATAATATATGTATGTATGTATATAACACCACACCACACACACAAAATTATTTTAATATATATATATATATTAATATATATAAATTTTTTTTAAATTTTTGTGTGTGTGTGTGGTGTGTGTGTGTTGGGTGTGGTTGGGGGTGTATAATAATGTTTACTTTAAATATATATATATATATTATAAAATTATATATATATATATATAATATTTTATTATAATATATGATTAAATATTATAATATATTAAATTATATATATATAAATTAATTATTATTATATTACAATATATATAAAAAATTTATATATATATATAAAATTATATATTATTATATTAAAATTAAAAAATTTTATATATATTATATTAATTTTATATAAATATAATAATTTTTTATTTTTTTGTTTTGGGGGTGTGTGTGTGTGGGGTGTTTTTTTTTTTTGTTTTTTGTATTTTTTGGTTGTATTTGGTTTTGTTTTTTTTGGTATATATATATATATATATTAAAAATATATAATATATATAATATTATAAAAATATATTAAATATATATTATATATATATAAAATTATAATATTATATATATAAAACATATATATATAAAATTTTAATATATAATATATATATAATTGTGTGTGTGTGTGTGTGGTGTGTGTGGTGTGTGGGGGTGTGTTTGTGGTGTGGTGGTGTGTGGTGTGTGTGTGTTATAATATATATATATATAAAATATAAATATTTATTTTATAATTAAATAATATATAAATAGATAAATACATTTTATATAAAAATAAAAATAAAAAATTTATATTTTAAATAAACTAAAAAAATGTTTAAAAAATAATTATAAAAACATATATATATAATATTTTAATATAATAATATTTATATATATTTTGTTGTTGTGTGTGTGTGTGGTGTGTGTGTTGGGGTGTGTGTGTTTTTGTGTGTGTGTGGTTGTAGAGAGTATTCAAAAAAAAAAAAAAAAACCAAACATAACACAAAAAAAAACAAAAAAAAGAAAAAAAAATAATTATAAATATATATATATTATATATATTATATAAGAAAAAAATTTATAAAAGTATTATAATACATATATTATATATAATATATATTGGGTGTGTGTGTTTTGTGGGTGTGTTGTGTGTGGTGTGGTGGTGTGGGGGGTGTGTAGAAGTATGTATGTATGTAACCCACACCCACAAAAACACCCCCCCCCTTAACACAAACCCCACACCCCAATAAAAACACACACAACCCCACCCAACCCCCAAAACCCCCCCAAAAAAAAATAAAATTATAATAAAATTATATATATAAAATTATAAAAATTATAATAATGATTTTTAATTTAAAAAAATTTAAAAAAAAAAATATTTAAGTTTTAAAAATAAAATAATAAAAATAAATTTAAAAAGATTTTTATAATAAAATGGTGGGTGTTTTTTTGGTGGGTTTTTGTGGTGGGGGGCGTGTTGAGGGAAACACACACACCAAACAACCAAAAAGGGGGGGGCCCAACCCCCCCACACAAGGGGTTACCCCACACCCCACGCCCCAACCCAAACAACCCTGAGAGATACAAAGTTTGAAATATTCCTATTAATAGTAATATAAAAAAAAAAAATAAAAAAATTTTTTAAAAAATCTTTTTTGGCCCAAATCCCAAAAAAAAAACAATCCAAGGGTTTTTTAAAACGGAAAAGAATCATACAAACTTCCCCAAAAAATGGAAAGTTTTAAGGAAATTGGATGGAACAAAGCTAACCAGCGGCAAAGGGGGCTAAGTGGGGAAAATTGGAGTTATAAAAAAAGGACAGAGGGGGAGAAAGCAGCACAAGAGAAGAAAAAAGGAAGAAGGCGAAGCGAAAGAATGGATATAAAAAAAAGAAAATTTAAACGCAAAAATAAAGCAAATTTAAAAAAGAAAATTAAAAAAGCAGGGATAAAAAAATTCCCCGGGGAGATAGGGTGAAATCCAAAGGAAAATAAGGAAAAGAAAGCTCCCCAGTTTTCCAAGTGGTAATTGTGAATTTCCCCCTTTTAAAGGTTTCTATGAATGAGAGGCCGAAGAAGGGGGAAGAGGCAGGAAAGCCGGAAAAATAATTTAAAAAAAGGAAATTTTGAAGGGAAAATTGGAACATTAAAGGGAAATTGATTGACGGGAAATTTTTAAAAAATTGTTGAAAATTTTTAGGGTGAACTCCAAACCCGTAATAGCAAGAATGACAAAACTGTTTGAGAGATGGACTGAGATGGCGGGAATGTAAAAAAGGAGTATAGGTTTAAAAAGAGCGATTAAAAGAGAGAAATTTTCTTTTCATGTGGTCGAACCAAATTTTATTCCTGAAAGAACGATCTCGAAAATCTAAAGATCTACAGGAGAATGTGCCCGCTTCCTCGAAGCCCAGGGAAAACCAAAGTAATCCGGTGAAAACGCACCAATTCCCCACGCGGGTTTTCCCCCCTCCTAAACCCTCCAGCCCGATCCAACAAGGAAAAAGGTGCAGTGGGGGGCGGGGTAATTTGCTTTATTTGTAAAAAAGGGGACATGGGCCAGGGAGTGTTATTTTGGGCCACCAAATGTCCGGGGAAAAAACGAGCAACCAATGCGGAAGGAAGCACAGTGACCGTAAGTAGTTTTGAATTTTGACCAGAAACTAATGTAAAATGGAATCGAGGAGAAAAAAAGGGAAATGAAAGGAATGATGTAGAGGAGAGGAACTTGGGGGGAAAACTCTACCCAAAAGGTAAAAATTTGAAGATGCCGAGGAGAAGTTGAAGGAAGAAAAGTCGTAGTACGAGGGACCCGGGGGTTCAAAGGTGTTAGTAAGGAGAAGTCTGGTTCCTGTCAAGCTGGGCTGGTAAGGAAGTGGGAAAAATGATGGGAAATTCGAAAAAATTATTTCCTGAAGCAATAATTTATTCAAGACCCCCATTAGCGGGGGGGGTGAGCGCCGTGTGTCTCCACAGCCACTGTGTGACCCGATAATTGGAGAAATACCGGAGTGAGCAAGGTGAAGGGGGACGCACGAATGGAAAAGTGTGGACCCAAAAATAAGACCCTCAAGAGGAGGTAAAACTTTTTATGGAATTCGGGTATATGCACAAAAAAAGGGAAAATTTTTAAAAGGGGTTAAAAATAATGAAAAATTTTAAATTTGTTTTTAAAGAAGGACTGCTTACAGACATCACAAAAGGGGGAAAAAAACAGCGGGGCAGCTTGTTTTTCCTCGAGGCGCCAAGCTATCCGGGGCTGGCCCCTCAGGATTATGGGAGGCCATTTGGGATAAGCAAAACTAAGACAGAATACTTCACTTTCTTTTGCCAGGTGTTTCCGTAGCCGTGACCCCTATGCGATCTGCGAGTGGTCAACGGACGGTGGGTAAGGGGGAAAGGGTTTGCAAGTTCAAATGGGTGACATGCCCCCTCATTGGTTTAACATTTTCCCGCATGGCCGGGATTGGGGGCGCTGGAGCCCCGATCACAAATGGCTCTCGATATATCCTGACGGCAGTAGATTACGCCCCAGGTACCCCCAACCGTCGCCCTTCCAAACATTGACACGCCCACAGTAGCAGAGGCCTTGGTAACAATCTTTTGAGGGTAGGTGTGCCTAAGAGCTTATCTGGCAGGGGGGCACAGTTTACCTCGATGTAATAAAAAAGTGATGCCTGTTTTATTTAATCTTTAAAACCCCTACACCATACCCTTATGTGCAATGGCCTCGTTTAAAAATTTTTCGGGACACTAAAGAAAATGTTAAAGGATGGTTTTTGAGGCCCAAGGAAGGGGGCCGTTACCTGGGGGCCCTTTGTTTGCTTCGCCAAGTACCCAGGCCCGACGGGATTCTGCCCTTCGAGTGATATACGGGGCACACGTGAGAGGACCGCTAACGCTGTTTCCGGAAAATATGGGACGGGGAGTACGGTGACGATGAGGGAAAGTCTGCAATGAATATGTGAAAAAACCCACGAGAAAGGTTGGAAAAAATGTAGAAGGCTTTAATAGAATTAAAAAAAGGCGCAGGAGGCAGCCCCGTATTATCGATCGTAGAACCCCGGGATAGAAATATTTCTGTTGGGGACGACGTCTTTCTGCTGTTCCCACCCCAAAGAAAAAAGCGTTTTTCCGTGGAAGGGGGCCCTTTAGAGTCCTAGCGCCCAACAAATGGGAAAAAAAGTGGTGGAGGTAAACGGGACCCGAGAAAAAAATTTACTCAACATGTGAAGCGTTTTGTGTACCCCGAAGGCAAAAGGGAAAAGGATAAAACCGCCGTCGCCGTGGGGAGTCCGACAGTGTCGGGGAAACTAATTTCAACCCCAAGTTATCCCGGAGGAGAGTGAAAGATGACATTCAATACTAAAGCCAGACGCCCCGCAGGAAGATTTAAAGGGAAATTTTTGCAAGTTGAAACTGTGTTGGGGGAAAGTTCCCGGTAAAACCAACTTACGAATATAAAAAAAGAGGTGACGGGGCCCGAATATTTGAGTAAATCTTATCCTATTC
>NW_023659179.1:17500-21919 GCF_015228065.2 Penaeus monodon
CTTTTTAAAATTTAAAATTTATAATATTATAAAAAAAAAAAAAAAAAAACCAACAATTTTAAATATATATTTAATATATAATTTATATTTATTTTTAAAATATATATATATTTAATATTATATTATATAAAAAAAAAAATAATTTATATTATATATAATATAAATTATATATATTATTATTTTTTTTTTTTTTTTTTTTTAAAATTTTTTTTTCCCTTAAACAAAATTTATTAAATTTATATAATATATATATATTATTTTTATATTATATTTAATTATATTAATATATATATTAATTATATATATATATTATATATATTCCATTATTTTATTATATTAAAATTTTAATTTTATTATTATATATTAATATATATTATTTTAATATATATATATATAATGTATAAATACATATATATACTAAAAAAACACAACCCCCAAAACCCCCCAAAAAAACAATATTTTTTTTTTTTTTTCCATAAAATTTATAAAAAAAAAAAAATATATATATATATATTATATATATAAAATATATATATATATATATTAATAAAAAATAATGTATATATATTTTTTTAATATATATATAAAATTATATATATATATATATATATATATATATATATATGAATATATAAAAAACAATATATAAAATATTATATTATATAATTTTATAAAAAAAATTTTTTTTGGTTTTTTATATTATATATAAATAATATAAATTAAAATTATATATTATATTATATATAAATATATAATATAAAATTTTATATAAAATAAAATATTTTATTATTTACTGACATATACCTTAATTAAATTAATATATATATTATTATATATATTATAATATATATATATTATATATATATTGTATAATATATATAATATATAAAATTAATATATTAAAATTTTAACACATACACACACAAACCCGTGTGTTGTCCGTGAATTATACTAATATTTTAAAATCTATCTATCTATTTTTATCTATATATTATATATACCTATTTTATAGCTCTATATTTTAAAATATTTTTATATTATTTTATTTATATTTTTATTTAATTATACGTAATTTATATATAAGATATTTATATTTTTAAAAATATTTATGTATATATACAACACACACACATACACACACAACAAAACCCCAAAAAAACAAACCACCCACACACACACCACAATATTATATTTATATATATATATTATAATATATATATATATATATAAAACCCCCCAAAAAAATTTTTTAAAAAAAAATTTTATATTTTTTTAAAATATTATATATTTCAAAAATTTTTATATTTTTTTATTTTATATATAATGTGTGTGGTGTGTGTGGTGTGTTGTGTGTTTTTTTGTGGTGTGTATGTATTGTGTGTTGGGTTATGTGTGTGTCTGTTTTTTATTATTATTTATATATATTTTTTTATATCTTTTATTCTCTTTATTAAATAAATATATTATTTTATTTCTCTTGAAATTTGTTTTTACGATTTTTATCATATCCCCTATTTTTATATTCCCCCCCCACATCACACCCCCCCACACACCCAAAAACCCCCCCACAAAAACCCCACACCAATATATTTTCCTATTTTATTTTTTTTTATATTATATATACATCTATATAAAAAATTTTCTTATTATATATATATTTTATTTGTGTGTTGGTGTTGTGTTTGTGTGGTGGGGGTTTGGGGTGTGTGGTGGTTGTGGGGGTGTGTGTGTATGTTGTTGTGCTGTGTGTTGTGGGTCTGTATTATTCTAATATATATATATATTATATTATATATATAATTTTTTGTTGTTGTGTGTGTGTGTGTGTGTGTGGGTGTGTGTGGTGTGTTTGTGTGTGTTGTTTTTTGGTGTGTGTGTTGTTTTGTGTTTTGTGTTGTGTGTTTTGTTTTTAATATTATTATATATAATTTTAAAATTTTAAAATTTATTATTTATATATTATATACATAAAACCACCCACACAAACACACATATACTCACATATAAAAAAAAAAAAAAAAAAAAAATTTTTATTTTTTAAAATATTTACATTTTAAAATTTATTTATATATATAGTTGATTTTATTTTATATATATATGTGTTTATGTATAATGTATATAAAACATATATATACCCACACGCAATCAGCTGGAGGAAGGCGTGGGTGGGCAGAGGGAAACGAGGATCCTCTGCGGGGATCCCCGGGAGGAAACAAGGACATCACAGCGGACCTTCGTCTGTGTGTGATTTTAATTTCCTTTTCTTTCGAAGGGCGTTTTTACTCTCGCGTTCGGTGTTCCCTGGGCCTCCCCCTTTCCTCCGGAAAACCCGTTCATGGAATTTTTAAATCTGAGCTTCCCCCCTTCCATCTCCATTCGGCCCTCGATCTAGCTGAGGTATTCGACGACGTCATTTTCTCCTGGCCCCATGACCCCCGCTCTGTTTCCGGTTTCCTATGCACTGAACTCCCTCTCCTTCCATCCGTTTCAAGGGGGAAGGGAGGTTACAAAAGCTCCCTTTCTTTGGGCACCTTATCCTCGCTCTGCTACCATTCTCCTTCTCCTATACAGGGAAAACCCTCATATTTTATGTACATACCTTCTTTTTATACCCCCCTCTCCATGTGAAAAGAGGGGTTTTCCCCCTCGCTGTTCCTTCGCCCCTTTTGCATCTTACCCCCAGTACCGGATGGAGAGATCTCTTCCTTTGTCCCTTTCTCCCACTGGCTACCCTGGTCATGTTTTCGTCCCGCGTTACCAGGGCGCGGCGTACCTTCTACCACGCTCTCCCCAAAATTTACTCCCCATTTCCCCCTCCCCAGCTTGCCCTCCTAGGAAATCTACTCTCTCCGTCGCCCTCTTCACCCCCTCAAGCGGCTGATCTTTCGCCGTAAAATCTCCTCGCAACCTGGCCTACTAGCCCCCTTCCTCCCGAAGGTGGGGACCTATGCTTTCTTTTGCCTCCTTTGGGCAAGCATACTTTGGGGAACACGCCAGTCTTACCCCAAACTCTGTCTCAACATAATACCTTATCCGGGGGGCCAACAATAAGCCCTCTTTTGCCATCATGGACACTGCCTCAATGGACTGGTCACACCGGATTGTGTTTCCTTCCGCCCATGTCCACTCCCCCAGACGGGGGAATCTTCCTTTAAAAGCTGCTCCAAATTTCAACTGAACGCGGCTTTTTTTCCTGCTGACAGGTCGGGCCATAGTCCCCCCCGATCCTCCACCCATGTACCTTCCTCTGCTTCCGTTCGTCTGTCCCCACCCCCCAGTGTTTCCCCCGTTCCCCTCCCCTCCTTCCTTTTTTACCCCCTCCTTTCCTTTTCCCCTTTGACCTAAGATGGAATCCAGGGGGATTTTGAAAGTACCATTTTAATAATCAGTTTTTGTATTTTGGGGTTTTTTTTCCTGAAAATATATATATTTTATATATATATATATATATATATATATTATATAATTTAAAACCTATAAAATATTTTATATAAATAAAATGCTATATATATTTATATTTTATTATATCTAAATTTTTATTTTTTATTATATAATATATATATAATTTTAATAATATTTATATTATTTTTATTTATATATATATATATCTTTTTATAATACCACACACACACACACATAGTTGTATATTATATATATATATATATATATAATATATATTATATATATATTTAAAAATTATATATATACCCAAAAAATTATATATTATTTTATTTTAATACATATTTTTTAATAATTATTATATATATTAATTTTAAATATTTATTATATATATTTATATAATTATATAGTTATATATTATAATTATTTATATTATTATATAAAATTTTATTTATTTATAAAAAAAAAAAAATATATTATAAAATATAATAAAATTTATAAATATATATATATTATATAATATATTATTAAACCTTAAAAAAAAAAAAATTAAAATATATTTTATATTTATTATATATTTATATATAATAATATAATTTTAATATTTTATATTTATTATATTATAATAAAATAATATAATATATTATATTTTATTTCTTCTATTAAAAAATTTTGATAAACAACCCAATTTATTTAAACAAAACATAAACCCCAAAAATTTTTTTTTATTATATATTATTATTTTATAATTTATATCTATTTTATTTACCTAATTTATTCTTATTTATCTCTCTCTCTATTATATATTTAATATTATAATCTTTTATTTTATTTATTATATTTTTATTATTTACATTTATATCTTTATATCTATATTTATATATATTTTTTTTTTCTTTTATATCTCATTAATTTTTTCTCTATTTTAAAATCTCTCTCTCCTTCTATTATAATATTTTCTCCTATTATTTCAAAATTTTTTTTTTTTAACATATATATATATATATATATCTATATTAT
>NW_023659180.1:0-10000 GCF_015228065.2 Penaeus monodon
GGGGGGGGAGAGCATTTTGGGGGGAGGTTGAAAACAGCTGGGAAAATTTTTGGGGAAAAACGTGTCTTTTATTAGTTTTTTTTTTCTGTTTTTCATTTATTTTTTAACTGCTAATTTTTAAAACAGTTTTTTTTTTCATTACTGTAGTTGTTTATTACTATTTTTAAAGTTATTTTTAATTACTATTAGATATTACTGAGGTTTCTTACCTTATCTTTCTTGGTCCATATAATAACTATTATAGCATTTGATTTTAAAGGTTTCCTTTATCATTTTCGCTGCAACTTCTGCTGCATTCTAATTTTTTTCATCATTGTTTTTTGTTCTGTTGTTACTATTATTATTTCTCTTTACTTTTATCATTAATAATCTTATAATTATCCTTTTTTTACCCTTGTCTTTAGTCACTTTAAATTTTTGTAGCTTCATTAGTTTTATATCACATTATGATTGAAAGTAGCTTTGTTAAATTTTTCTTAAAATTATCATTATCATTTTGATTATCATCATTATAACGCTACAGGTATTGTATCACCGAACCATCATTGCCTTTACTATCTTTCACTTTACTGCAAAACATTGCAAGTAATTTATCCTAGATTTTACTTATTAAATATATCTTACCATTTTTACAAATCATTTCAACGGGGTTTTGAAAATCAAAGTTTTTTTTAAGTACTAACCCTCAGAAACTCCTTTTCTTCAATCTTCATTAATATCCTTTCAAACTTTTGTAACCTTTTTTTGGTATTTTATTTTTATTTCTTTATATTTGCATTTTCTTATTTTTCATTGTTCTGCAATAGACGTGAATACTGCTTTTCCGATCTATTTTCTAATGCTAATTCAACAGAGTAAAATGCTTTTTCATACTGATACTGCAAAACGAAAGGGTTTTCATTTTTTTTTCTTTTTTTGTTTAGTTTATGTGCGGTGATGAGATCTGTTGTTGAGGACTACTGAAAAAACCTGCCCCTGTTGATTCGAATGTTATGTGTTTGATTGCAATTTCCGATACTTTTTTTTTGGTGATTTTCAAACAACTGGAACAGGTTTAATATGCTCGGTTCTTTTAAAACTTTCTATACGTATACACCTGTAAATATGGTGTTATTGGCGGACTACTAGACAAAAATTATCTTATGTGTGTGCAGGGGTATACAGGTAAAAATAATTTTACCTTTCGATATTCAACATAAAATTTTTTTTTATTTTGCTTTTTTTTCTATCCCTCTTTTTTTCCTTTTGTGTAAGAAAAAAACGCACGTACAACACACACTATTTACAAGTTTTATATTGTAAAAGAGTTTTTGAACATATAACAAACCCTCAAAGCATCTCTTAGTGTGAAGATATTTTCATTCATACCTTTTCTAAAGTTGAAAATAAAATTGACAGACCTTTCTAGACTTTTTATATCCAATGAATGTTTTGCTTTTATCATTTGTCTGTTGTTTCTGTCTATGTGACTAATTTTAAAAACTGTCTATATCTCCCTCTCTTTCTATTCTTTATTTTATCTGTGTGATCTTTCATTTATCGTAATTAGGAATCTTTCTATTCGAAAATTTTGTTTTTCGATCCTAGATTTCAGTTCTTAGATTTTATATTTTTATGGTAATTTTAAAAAATCTTAATTGTTGAATTTAGCATTTGAGGTGTTGCAATCCAAATTTAATTCATGTTTCAATTACCGTACTAAAATGCACTCTTTAGTTACTCAATACGTAACTTGGGTAATCGTTTTTTGAAAAAAGGAATTCGATAAAATTAAAACGGGTTTTTTTTTCATGTAGTAAACCATAATCGGTTCTTGCCCTTTCGGGTAAAACAGAGCAAAACTTCGGTCGGAGTCTTCGTTTCGGGGTCTCACCACCCTGGCCCCTTCCATAAAAGCCCCCCGATGCCTCCTCCTCCGTATAAGTCCTCGTCCAAAGCCTCCTCCTGAAGCCTCCTCCAGGGGGAAAGGGGTCAGCGTCGGCCCGGGCTTCTGGGTTGGGCATGGCACGTGTTCCCCCAGCAGGGGAGACAGTGCCATCGCCCCAGCGAGCAAGAGCGACACCTGCAGAGGAGACACATATTGGAATTAAACTGGGCTTTTCGATTTTAAACAAAATGATCAAGAACAACATTTATCTATTTGCATTATGTATACTTACATCTTTCTCTGCCTTTGCATTTTTATTTTTTAACATATTGCATCATACATAGAAAAAAAAGAATTTTTTTCTTAAAAATCAGTGGACTGACTACAATATAAGTAAAAAAAACTTACGAAATTTCATTTTGGTGAAGTTAGTGATTGCCCAAACGTGCACCTGAGCAGTTGCAGCACTTTAATGTGGGGCCCGGGCGAGTTTTCCCGTTGTATTAATCGCGTTCCCACAGGGGCGTATGGGGGTGGGGGAAGTTCAACGCTTGGGAAGTCTGGGAAATACGGATTTTTTTTTATGAGTTTTTCTTTTTATGATTTTATCCTTATAATGATTGTATTTTTTATTTTCATTAAAATTAATTTCATGAGTATTTTATTTTTATCTTTATTGTTCCCCTTTTCATTTTTATTTAAACTACTGATATTAAAGGTTATTCTTATAGATTTGCTGCTTCTTTTGCTGTATTGAAAAATTTCGTTATTTATTGTTATCATAATTTATTCTGTCGATTATCATTATCATTGTTTTTATCTTTAAAGTAAATATTTCCTTTATCACATTATTTTTTTTTTTGTTGCATATCAAAAGTTGTACTATAATTAAATTGGTTTACTGAGTGAAAGTAGTTTATCACTGATATTGTTTTGAAAAAATAATATTATAAATTTGATTATCATCACATAACTGCTAAAAGTATTGTTTGTAACTATCATTGTCGTTACTCCCTTCCTCTTTACTAAACACATAAAAGTAGATTACAAGTTTTCTTTTTGAATAAATTTCATTATCATTACCCAAAACATCATTCAATAAATTTTGAAAATCTAAGATTCTTAAATCCCAAACCCTTCCGTACTAAAAAAAAAAAAAAAAAAAAAAAGAAAAAAAAAAAAAAAAAAAAAAAACGTCAAAAAGATTCCCTTGCCTCTTTGGCTTGTTAAAATCATCATTATTACTTATTCCTTACTGAAGCTTGTTTTTGTATTTTAAACACTTTTGTACTCTTTTACTTTAGTAAATACCGCGTTTTCCAAATTAGTTTCTAATGCTAATTAAAACAGTCAAATCATTTCCCATATGATACATGCTAAAAGAAAGGGGGCTCCTTGTTTTTTCTCTTGGGTTTTGGGTTAAGTGTCGGGTATGAGATCTGTTCTGGGATCTAAAGGGAAAATAGTGTGTTGATTCGAAGTTATGTGACTGAGTCGCGATTTCCGATGACTTTGTGATTTCCCAAAAACTGAAAGAAGCTTTTTTGCTGTGAGTTCTTTAAAACTTTTATATTGTATTAACGTAAAAAAACGATGGTGATGGATTGCATAACACAGTTCCTATTGTATGTACAGGCTATATGGGAAAAGTGTTACTATATCTATGAAAAACGGGATTCAATATAGAAACATTTATTTAGCTGTTTTACTATCCATCATTCTCTTTCCTTCTGTGTATTAAATGCGACAATACAAATATACCTATATGTAGGATATATATGAAAAAGTAGTTAATGTCGATGAAAATTATAAGTACCTTTTTTAATGTTTTTGTATCCCAAATATATATATTTTTTTTTTTTTAGTTTGTTCTTTCTCCCAGATTTAAATAAAATCTGGCTCTGGTCTCCCTCCTCTTCATATTCTGATTTTTTTTTTTTTTTTTTTTTTTTTTTTTTTTTTTTTTTTTTTTATCTTTCAGTTTATCCTAATTAGGAATTTTATTCTCTTCTAAAATCCATATGATTTTTTTTTGCAGATTTTAGACTACCTTCTCTCACATTTTATATAGGGATGGTAAATCAGAGAATCTACATTGTTAAAATTTAGTATTTAAGTTGTTGCAATCCAATTAGTTTCACAAATTCAGGTATTCTAAAATGCACATAATACCTAACTTGCTCAACTATATAATTTAAAGAATCGTGTTAAAAGATTCGAAAAATTAATACTGGTTTATTTTTTCATGTAGAAAAATTGGAAATCAGTTCGTTGTCCTTCAGGTAAAGCAAGAGCAGAAGTTTCGGTCGGAGTCTTCGTTTCGGAGTCTCACCAGCCGTGGCCGCGTCCTAATAGCCTCCGCGATAGCCTCCTCCTCCGTAGTACGTCCTCGTCCGAAGCCTCCTCCATAGAAGCCTCCTCCATGGGCCCAAGGGTCAGCGTCGGCCAGGGCTTCTGGTTCAGGCATGGCTCGTCCCTGTCCCCAGCAGGGTAGACAGTGCCATCGCCACAACGAGTAAGAGCGACATCTGCAGAACAGACACAAAATGTTGGATTTAACTAGGGCCTTCGCGATGTAACAAATGTACAAGAAAACAAAACTAAGAAGAAACATAAACATTTATCTATATGCATTTATATATACATAGAAATCTTTCCCTACCTTTACATATATTGTTTACTTTTATACATATTGCATCATACATAGAAAATATGATTTCAATCTTGAAAATAAGTGGACTGACGTACAAGTATAAGGGAAAAACGACTTACGAATTTCATTTTGGTGAAGTTTTAGCTGATTGTCCCAAACTGTGCCCATGAGCAGTTGCAGCTCTTTATATAGTGGGGGCCGGGGAGAGTTGCTAGATTAGGATAATCACCTCACAGGTGCGGATCGGGATGGGGGGGAGCAGTTGGGGGATGGTTGCAACAGCTCGGGAAATTTGGGGAAAACGTGTCTCTTATTATTTTTATCATGATTTTTTGCTATTTTTATAATTGCACATTTTATAATCAGTAATTATTTTCATTACTGTTATTATTCATTACCATTTTAAGTTGATATTACTGAGTGTTTTCATTATCATTAAAGCATCATTGGCCCCATATATCTTTCTTATAGCAGTTGATATTAAGGTTCCTATCATATTCGCTGCAACTTCTGCTGCATTCAAAAATTTCTGTTATCTTATTGTTATTGTTGCTGTTTTTTACCATTATATTTATCATTACTTCTGTCATTATTATAATCATTATAATTATCCTTATTTTTAATCATTGTCATTATGTACATCATTAATTTTGTAGCTATCATTAGCGTTGATATCACTATTATGATTATAAGTAGCTTTGTTGTAATTTCTTTATAATTATCATTATCATTTTTGATTATCATTCATTATAACTGCTACAGGTATTGTATCATCGAAATCATCATTGCCGTTACCATCTTTCGCATTACTGCACAACATTGCAGTAGATTATCCTGAGCTTTACTTATTAAACATATCATTATTACAAATACCATTTCAACGGGGTATGAAAATCTAAGTTTTTCCTAAGAAACTAATCCCTCACGTATGTCCTTTTCCTAAAATCTAACAATATCCTTCCAAATTTATCGTGACCTGTTTGGTGTAAAAAAGGTATCGTCCTGCCTCGTGCTTTGTGAAAATCATTATCCTAGATTCTTACGTGAAGCTTACTAGTAGATTTTCTATTCTTTGCACTTTCTTATTTTCCATTGTTCTGCAATGATGTAAATACTGCTTTTCCGATCTATTTCCTAATGCTACTTTCAATAAAGCAAATGCCTTCTCATACTGATACATGCTAAACAGAAAGGGTTTCTATATTGTTTTTCTCTTTTTTTGGTTTAGTGTGCGGATGAGAGATCTGTGGTTGAGGATCTACTGAGAAAACCTGTCTGTTGATTCGAATGTTTATGATTGAGTTGCGATTTCCGATGACTTTTGTGAGTGATTTACAAACAACTGGAACAGGTTTAAAATGCTCGGTTCTTTTAAAACTTTCTATACTGTATACACCTGTAAGTATGGTGTATGTAGGAATGCGGACATACATACATACATTACATATTATGAATACAGGTAAAATATGTAAAAGTATATATACCTTTTTTTTTTTCTATCCGATCGCTTGTTTCCTTCTCTGTATATGAATAACATACATTCAACTATACTGCATTTACAAGTATATATTTTAAAAGTAGCCATATAACCGAAACGGTCAAATACATCTCTATAGTGTGAAGATATTCATTCTCATTCATACCTTTTCTAAATTATAATATCAAAATTTGACAGACCTTGTTAGACGTTTTTATATCCAATTAATCTTTTACTTTTATCATTAGTCTGTTAGTTTTCTCGTTCTATTGACTAATTAAAAATATGTCTGTAGTCTCTCTCGTTTCTATTGGTTGTTTCATTTTTGTGATCTCTCTGTTTATCGTAATTAGGAATTTTGCATTTCTTCTGTTCGAAAATCTATTGCATGATCGTTTTTCAGATCTTAGACGTTCATGTTCTCAGATTTTATATTTGATGGTAACCTAGTTATCGTAGTGTTGAAATTTAGTATTTAAGGGGTTTGCAGTCTTATTTAATTCGTGAATTAAATGACCCTGCTAAAGCACATACTTCAATTACTCAACTCCGTAACTTGGGAAATCGTGGGTTTGGAAAAGAAATTCGATGAAATTAAAACTGGTTTATTTCCATGTAGCAAAATCGGTAATCGGTTTCGATGTCCTTCAGGTAAAAAGTGAGCAGAAGCTCGTCGGAGTCTTCGTTTCGGAGTCTCACCAGCCGTGGCCGCGTCCATAATAGCCTCCGCGATAGCCTCCTCCTCCGTATAACGTCCTCGTCCGAAGCCTCCTCCATGGGCCCAAGGGTCAGCGTCTGCCAGGGCTTCAGGCTCAGGCATGGCTCGTGCTGTCCCCAGCAGGGCGACATGCCATCGCCACAGCGAGCAAGATCGACATCTGCAAAGACATATGTTGGACCTTAGCTAGAGCCTTCGATATATAACAAGAGCGAGCAAGAGCGACACCTGCAGGGGCAGATACATTTTGGGAAATTTAACTAGGGCTTTTTGATATAAAAAAATGTATCAAGAAATTACAAATATAAGAACACATAAAAACATACATTTATGTATTTGTATATATATATATACATATACATCTTTCTCTGCCTTTACATGTCTATATATTTTTTATACATATTACATCATATATAGAAAAATGAATTCCAGTCTTGAAAATCAGTGGATTTTACGTACAAGAATAAGTAAAACAACTTACGAATTTCATTTTGGTGAATTTTGAGCTGATTGTCCCAAACTGTGCACCATGAGCAGTTTGCAGCTCTTTATATAGTGGGGCGCGGGCAAGTGTGCCAGTTGTAGTATAATCGACGTATCCTCAAAAGTGCGTATGGGGATGGGGGGAGTTGCAACAGCTTGGGAATTGGGAAATACGCGTTTTTCTTATGAGTTTTTCCTATAATTTTATCTGTTAAAAATGATTGTGTTATTATTATCATTCACTTTAGATTAAACGGCGTGCTTCATTATTATCATCATTTATACTGTTTTTTTTATTATAGTACTGATAGTAAGGTTATTCCTATCAATTTGCTGTACTGAGAAGTTTCGTTATTGTTATCATAATTATTATTATCATTATCACTATTTTTGTCATTATCAATGTAACTATTTTCATTATCATCATTATTTAATTTTTTTATTTATGTATATCATTAATGATGTAGCTATAATTAGCATTGTTATTATCACTTATCATGATTGTAGGTAGCTTTATCAAAATCATTGTTATTGTTGTAATGTCATACTAATATTATCATTTTGATTATCATCACTGTAACTGCTACAAATATTGTATCGTAACTACATTATCGTTTCCATTTTCCTTATTACCATACAAACAAATACAAGTAGATTTTCAAAGTTTCACAAACATCATTTCAATTTAGTAAATCTAGATTTCTTAAATACCAATCCCTCACGTAACTCCTTTCCTCCAATCTAACATCCTTAATATCCTTCAAAAATTCCTATGAGACGTTTTCGTGAAAAGCATTGCCCTGCCCCGTGCCTTGTTAAAATCATTATCTTTTTTAATATGTATTCCCTACGTGAAGCTTGATTGTATATTTTAAAAACTTTTGCACTTTCTTCACTTATTCTGCAATAGATGTAAATACCGCGTTTCCGATTTTTTTCCTAATGCTAATTTTAATAGTCAAATGCTTTTTCATACTGAGACTCTAAACAGAAAGGGTTGTCTGATTCGAATGTTATTGACTGAGTCGCGATTTCCGACGACGTTTGTGATTTACAAGCAAATACATTCCATATACAGATATATATACTGAAAAAATTTCTTAATGACAGAGGGAAGTTATAGGTACTGTCTTAGTACTTTTGTATCCAATAAAGCTTTTTTTTTATCTATTATTATTTTTTTTTTCTTGGTCTCAGACCTTGTATAAAAATCTGGCTCTGGTCTTCCTCCTCTTCATACTCTGATTTTTTTTTTCCCTTGTGATCTTTCAGTTTATCCTAATTATGAATTTTACATTTTTTCTGTTCTAAATCCATATGATGTTTTTTACAGATCTTAAACTTTTCCTTTTCTCAGATTTTATATTTAATGGTAAATTAGAGAGCCTAAAATTGTTGAAATTTAGTATTTAAAGGGTGTTGCACCCCAATATAGTTCATGAATTCTGATGTTTTAATATGCACAAAATTTTTTAAACCTGCCCAACTATATAATTTGAGGAATCGTGTTAAAAAGATTCGATAAAATTAAAACTGGTTTATTTCATGTAGCAAAATTGGAAATCGGTTCGTTTGTCCTTCAGGTAAAGCAAGAGCAGAAGCTTCGGTCGGAGTCCTTCGTTTCGGAGTCTCACCAGCCGTGGCCGCGTCCATAAAAGCCTCCGCGATAACCCTCCTCCTCCGTAGTAACGTCCCGTCCGAAGCCTCCTCCATAGAAGCCTCCCCCCATGGGCCCCAAGGGTCAGCGTCGGCCAGGGCTTCTGGTTCAGGCATGGCTCGTGCTGTCCCCAGCAGGGCAGACAGTGCCATCGCCACAGCGAGCAAGAGCGACACCTGCAGAGCGGATATGGAAGCTCAGTGACAGACTATTGGAAAGCTTGTTTAACATGCATTATTTCTCCTGTGTGTGTATTTGTTTCTGTGCCTGCGTTTGTATACATTTGTATGTTTACATTCTCATGGGCAAATAAATGTTTATATTTATAAAAACCCAACACGCAATCACGCTCATACACATGTTTATATATATTATATATGCATATATATATATATATTATATATATATATATATATATATATTATATTATATATATATATAAGCACATGCGAAGGTGTATATATATAATCACATCCCAAGATATATACATCTCTTTAAAAAATATGAATTTATATAGTTATTAAAAATGTGTTGATATATGATAACGAAAAAATACAATTCTTCCTTAAAACTTACAAATTTCATTTTCGGTTTGTTTCAATTTTTACTGTTCCAACTGTGTAACACGAAAAGTTTTCAGCGCTTTATATAGCCTCACGGCGGTCTGGTTGCCACGCGGGAGATAAGCAATTTATCCTGGCAGTTGTGGTGGGGAGCATAAGGAGGATTTCAACAACTTGGGAAAATCAAGGGATTTTTTTTTTTTTTTTTTTTTTTTTGCCGTTTATCTCGGCTTTTCTGGTAGTAGTATTGCTTTTGGTACACTCAGTACCTTATCATTATCATTCTTATAGTACTGTTAATGCTATTACTAAAAAATTTTGTCATTATTTCCATTATTATAGTCACTATTGTCATGCATCTTGATACCGTAATAATTATTATGACTGACAAATAAATAATATATATGTATGTAAATATATTATATATATATATATATATTTTATATATTATATATATATATATATATATATATATGAAAACTGAATCATAACGTATATTTCGATTAGTTCGTTTGAACAGGACTTTTTTGCAATTTTCGAAACGTTACGATTCATTTATTATTGTCTGTCCCCTTTGTACAT
>NW_023659180.1:12500-21917 GCF_015228065.2 Penaeus monodon
GGAGAAAAAATAGACCATGATTTTTTTTTAGCTTGGCAAGGAAATGATCATTGTCCCAGAAAAGAGTACTTTTTGTATCTTTTGAAAATGACTATGTTTTGGGATGCCCCCATAACGTGTACTAAGTTTTCACATAAAGGGGGTATCCTACATTTTGCTATGGGGTAAAACATTTGGGCATTATAAATCAATTAGAGATGGCCGCGTGATTCCCCCAAGGACATCCTCCTCTCTCAGCCCTGTCCGGAAAAAATACCTTAAAAACGATAATTTTTTTTTTTATGTTTTGCCAACAGACCTCGAACTGAGGATAAGCCTCGCTCTGAGGATCCCAAATACGTGCTAAAAAGAATGGGGGCCATTTTTTGCTATTCTGATTGTCGCAAAAGCTATAACAATAATGAATATCTTTACAATCAAGAGATGTTTTTACCGGTTTCGATTATATCTTGGGCAGAAATAATGTTTTCTCACACATCCTTTTTTACACAGTCAACATCAACACTTTTCATTCTGAGCTTTAAGAAAAGAATGCATCAGGAAGGCTGTTACGTAATGGCCTACAGTGCTAAAGGAAAAAAACCAACACCGGGGGACCACTGGCGTTTCGACTTTTGGGCCCAATCGGGCACGAGCCCCAAATGCTCATCTCTATCATTATATATCCATTGCTATCCTTTGTTACCCAAGGGAAAAAAGAGGAAACTTAAAACACCTCTAATCAATTATTCATATCTCCTCGCTCCAGATTTTACCATAAAAACTAAAAATGGAAATGACAATGAAAAAAAGTAATGCTAAAAATAAAGTCTAAATGATAATTTAAAAATTGATAATAATAACAATAGTGAAATAGTGTCGAAAACTTTAATATTATAACTAATAATAATAGATAAAAAGTAACTATAATAATAAATATAAAAATAAAAATGATAATATACAAAAATAATGATGATATAATACAAAATAAAAAAGTAATGATAATGAGATAATTGTGACAATAATGATATATGAAATAAATTTAAAAATATAGAAATAAAAATGATACCGACAATGAAAATGATAAAAAGAATAAAAATTTACGAAAATTATATTAATGATGTGATGTAATATTTTAAAAATGTAAGAATAAGAATAATGATTTTGATGATAATAATAATGGAAAGGCTGATGATGGAAAACACAATGATAAAACAGATAATAAGATAATGATAATGATGAAAATATAATGATAATATTAATGATGAAAATAATAATAAAACAAACAATAAATTATAAAAAATAAAAATGTAAACTACTGATATAATAATTGTGCCGGTATTGATGTAATGGAATAAAAATAATGAACACACAATAGCATTTTCTTAAATTGCAATCACGATTATCGCAAAATATAAAAAAAAAAAAAAAAAAAAAAAAAAAAAAAAAAAAAAAAAATATAAAATTTATTATATATAATAATATTATATATATTATAAATATTATATTTATACAAAATGTAATTTGTTGGAAAATTGATTTTTCCTGCGTTTGCAATATATAAAAGTCAATCTATAACAATGAAACACACACAACAACACCACACACACATACAACACACACACAACACCACAACACCCCAAAACCAAACACTCCTCAGACACAAAACCACCACGCCCGTCGCAGCACGTACATATCTCATTCGGGCTGATTTTATAATAGAAACAAAAGTTAAAAAAAAATCCTTTGGTTTTCCCCAAACTTACGCCATGATTCGAATTCTTGAAAGCAAACATAGCAAAACACAGACACATACATAACCACGTACACTAGGACAAATTCACACGCCCCGCCCCCTCAAATACGCACACCTCAAAACCCCCCATGACCTTCAAAGGGCGTTACCAAGTTGCCTTTAAACCCAAAGATGTGCCGGGATTCCTCGTTTTGCTATAACCTCCAATTTTCCAAAAAAAACCGGGTTGCTAGGATATTGTAAAAAGGGAAAAAATATATAGTTTTTTTTTTGAGGGGGCTTGCTTTTTTTTTTTTTTTTTTTTTTTTTTTGTCTCTGAGTGCGTGCGTGTGTATATGTATGTGTTTCTAAGTGTGTTGTGTGTGTTGTGTGTGTGGTGTTGTGTGTGTGTTTGTGTGCGTGTGTGTGGGTGGCGTGTTGTGTGTGTGTATTGTATTTGCGCCATTTGCATATCAGTATAGACGTTTTTGTGTGGCAGATGTGTTTTTATAAGTGTAGGTATCTACGTGCGTCGTGTGCTGCGTGCAATGTGTGTGGTGTGTGTGTGATCTTTCCCTTAAAGGCAAGAGGTATGTCGACCCCAAAAGAAGAATGGCCTCGGAAACCCAAACATTAACACACCCCAAAAAAAAGGTTGGCGATGATTTGGATGTGACCACTAAAACCCCCCGGAAAAAACCCAAGGGGCCTACCCAAGTATTTTTTTTTCTTTTTTTTTTAAGGCGAGATTTTTTTGCTTCAGAGTAGGAAAATACTGTCTCGCTGATTTGCTCGGACAACCTGGGTATTCATGGATATTTCGTTTTTTCTCTCTCTCTATGTCTCTTCTCTCTCTCTCTTTTTTTCTTCTCTCTCTCTCTCTCTCTCTCTCTCTCTCTTCTTACCTGATCTCATCTCTTCTCTTTCTCTTTCTCTCTCTCTCCTTTTCTCTTCTCTCTCTTTCCCTCTTTCCCTTTTTTCTCCTTTTTTTCTTTCTTCTCCTTTCTTTCCTCTTTATTCTTTCCCTTTTCTTTCTTTTTTCTTTCTTTCATTTTTTTTTTCTTTCCCCCCTTCTTTTCTCCTTTTTCCCCCCTTATCCTTTTTTCCCCCTTTGCTTTTCTTTTTTCCCTAAATCCCCTTCCTTTTTCCCCTCTTTTCCCCTTCTCCTTTTTTTTCCCCTCTTTTTTTCTCCCTCTTTTCTTTATTCCCCAAATTTTCTCCCTCTTTCTTATTCCCTTCCCCCTTTTTCTTCTCTTCCCCCTTTTATTTCTCTTCTCTCCTCTTTTTTTTCCACTTTCCCCACCGTTCCTTTCCTAATTTCCCTTTCCCTTATGTTTTGGCTTTTAACCTTTCATTTCCCAACTTTTCTATGCTTTTATTTTTTTTATCTTAAAATTTAATAACCTTTTTCTTGAAAATAAATAATAAAATTTATTTTTCTTTCAAACCAAACCCAAAAACAAACAAACAACAACAAAAAAAACCACACCACACACACACACACACACAAACCCACACCCCCACACCAAACACCCAACACCCCACACCCACACACACATATAATATATATATTATATATATATATAATAATTTATATAATATATTAAAATTTTAAAGTATAATAAAATATATTAATTTTAAAAAATATATTTATATATATTTGTTTATATATAATATATATGTATAATATATATATATATATATTATATATTAATATATATATCCATATATCCTAATATTTATATTTTATATATAATATATATATATAGTAGATAGATAGATAATAGATTTAGATAGTGATATAGATATAGATTAGATTGATATAGTATAGATATATAGATATAGATTTATAGATATATAAAGAGTATAATGCCCACACACCAAACACACTCACAACACACCAAAAAAAACACACACACACACACCCAACACCACCCACACCACACACCAACACACACTATTTAATGTAAAACACACAAACCACATAATTTCATATATAATATATATTTATATTAATATATAAAATATATATATATATATATATATTATATTGTGTGTGTGTGGTGTGTGTGGTGGTGTGTGTGGTGTGGTGTGTTATATACACATACAATATACAATACATACATAGTATAATAATAATAATATATATAAATTTTTATATATATATATATATATAAAAAAAAAAAATATATATTATAATATATTATATATAATTTTATATAAAATAATAATATGCATTATATTATATATAATTATTTATATATAAAATATATATAATTATAATATATATATATATATATTATATACACACTTACACACACACCATACTGCATATCAACACAAACCCTACACACATTGTATATATATATATATAAATTTAGTGTGTGTTGTGTGTGTGTGGTGTGTGGGTGTGTGTGGTGTTGTGCGTGTGTGTGTGTGTGTGTGTGTGTGTGTGTGTGTGTGTGTGTGTGTGTGTGTGTGTGTGTGGTTTTGGGTGGTGTGGTGTTGCGTGGGGGTGGGGGTGTGTGTGGGTGGTTGTGTGGGTTGTGTGTGTGTGTGTGTGGGTTTTTTATGATATATACACATACAAATTATACATACTCATATAATATATATTAATTATATAATAATATAATATAATTATTATATATATATATATATAATAATAAATTTTATACTGCCAGAAAATCGAGTGCTCATTACACAAGGAATAACCGTGGCAACCCTCCGTTGAGGGGCACCGTTTTCTTGTGTGGTGTGTGTGTGTTTTGTATAGTGTGGTGTGTGTGGTCGTGTATGTGTATTTTTAGATATTTTTTTATATGTTTGTATGATGTATGAATTGTGTGGTTTTGTTTGGGGTTTTTTTTTATATGTTGGTGTGTCGTTTATGTGTATTTTTGTGTATTTGTCATAGGTTTTTATAGATGTAGGGAAAGTGTGTGTGTGTGTGGTGTGTTGTTTCGTGTGTATGTGTGATGTGTGTGTGTATGTATGTGTGTGTGGTTATGTATGTATTAAAGTGTTTGTGTGTGTTGTGTGTGTTGTGTGTGTGTGTTATTTTTATTATGTTTTGTTTTTGTGTATGATGTATTATGTATGTTGTTGCATATATATTATATAATATTATATATATTATAATTATTATTATATATTGTGTGTGTGGGTGTGTGGTGTATGTGGGGGTTTGTTGTGTGTGTGTGTGTGTGTGTGTGTGTGTGTATGTACATGTAAAAATTTTATATATCTATATATATATAATATAATATATATATATATAAAATTTAAATACATATAAAATTTATTTTTTAAATATTTTATATATAAATATAAATATATTATATTATAAATATATATATATTATAATAATTAAATAAATATATTTTAAAAATATATATTATAATATATACCACACCAAAAACATATTGGTGTGTGTTATGAAATCGTTTTAAAAGGAGTGCCCCCGAGTACGTATCTCTCCTACGCCTTTTTTTGCTTGCATCAGCGGGAGGAAAAGCCAGGGAGCATTTAGCGATGAATTCATTTGCCTCCTCTGTTTCAGGGTATTTAGTGGGGTTTGCTCTCTCTCTTTTTTATTTTTCCTTTCTTTTGCCCTTTCTGTTCTCCCCCTTTTCTGATCATCGTCTCCCCTATATCTTTTTTTTTTCTTACTATTTTTTATTGTTATTTTTTTTTTCATCTTTGATATTTATTTTTCTTTTTTTTTTCCCCCCCATTTCATCTTCCCTCATCATCACCTCCTCCTCCTCCTCCTACCCCCCCTCCTCCTCCTCCTTCCCCCTCTTCCCCTCCTCCTCTTCCCCCTCCCCCTCCCCCCCTCCTCCCTTTCCTCCCTCCTCTCCTCCTCCTTTACTCCTCCTCCCCTCCCCTCCTCTTTTCTTCTCTTTTTTCTCAATTTTTTTTTTATTATTCTATTTTTTTTTTATTCACAATCTTATTTTCTTTTGCCTATTTTTCGTTAATAATATTTGATTTTTCTGCGGGAAAAAATGGGGAAAATCACACATAGCGGGTACCACAAGTACGTGCTGGGCAATGTAATGAGACCGAGGGGGCGGAAAGAGAAAGAGAAAAAAAAGAAAAAAGGGAGAGAGGAAAGAAAGATGGGGGGGGAGAGAGGGAAAAGAAAGGGAGCAAGAAGATGAGAGAGAGAGAGGAAAAGAGGAGAGAGAGAGGAAAGAGAGGAGAGAGAAAGAAAAAAGAAGGGGGGGGGGGGAGAGAAAGAAAGAGGGGAGAAAAAGATAAAAGATAGAGAGCTGGGGAGAGCGAGAGAGAGAGGAGAGGAGGGGAGAGAGAGAGAGAGGAGAGGGGAGGAGAGGGAGAGAAGAGAGAGAGAGAGGGAGAGAGAAGAGTAAAAAGAGGACAATGGACAACAGAAGACAGAGAGACAAAAGGGGGTTTTTTTTTTAATAAAAAAGCGAAAAAAAACAAAGAAAAAAATAGACAAAACGACACAGTTAAAAAAAAGGAGAGGAAAAGGAGAAAAAAAGTGAATTACCTAATGAAAAGAGGGAGAGAGAGAGAAAAGAGAGAGAAAACTGTAAGAGTGAAAAAGAGAACGAAAAAAAACAAAAATAAAGGAGGAGACGCATAGATACAAAAAGAAAGGGAAAAAGGGAAGAGAACAAACGAAGAAAACAGAAATTATGTAAAAAAAAAACAAAAAGATCGAACTTAGAAAAATAAAAAAGAGGGAGACAGAGACAGAGAGAAAGATAGATAGATAGATAGATAGATAATGAGAGAGAGGAGAGAGAGAGAGAGAGAGGGGAGAAGAGAGAGAGAGAGGAAAAAGAGAGAGATAGATAGAGAGAGAGAGAGGGGAGAGAGGGAGAGAAGAAAAAAAGGAGAGAACAGACAGACAGACAGACACACAGACAGAGCGGAGAGAGAGACGTTTTTGTTGAAGAGGATGAACAGACACAGTAATACTAGCCTAGAAACGGGTGGTATGTCGTTTTTTAAAAACCAAAAGAAAAATATTGGGCCCCTTTGTTTCGAAAATAAAAAAATCTTATTAAAATCACTTTCCCATGTTTTTCTTTATCACTATATTCTTCCCACATTTCTCTGCTATTCTCCGTCTTTATTGTCTTGTGTCATCTTTAAGTTTTTACGTATTATTATTTTTGTATTGCTATCCTTATTTTTAAAAAGAAAACCCCTCATCACATTTTAGCGTCGTTTTTATTTTTTGTTATTATGTTTAAATCATTCCCAATACAGATTTGTGTTATTTTTAATATTCCAGTCTTTAATGTATTATTAATGTTCCTTTATTTGCACAGCTGTTTTGTTTATCACTATACTTAATAGTTACTATTTGTTTTAATTTCATTAACAAAAAAAATATGGGAAATACATCGTATATATATGATATATATTATCATTTTTTAGATAGAGAGATGGGAAATATACAAAAAATAATACACGCAAACTTGCCCCCCAAATCGCCCCGGTAAGTTTTGTTACTGTTGCTTGTTCTATCACTTTGGAGAGTAGGAAGAAATTGTCTTCTGGGGCTACAAAAATATGTGTAAGGGCGAAAAGGGGAGCACATATTGGGATCAGATTCAAAATAGCATTTAAACTATTGGCAACAAACCCCCATACACCACACACACCACAACACCCACACACATTTATATATATATTATTATATATATATATATATAATATATATTTTAATATACATACAAACACCCACACACACACACACACACCACACACTATATTTTAATATAAAATATATATAATATATATATAAATTTATATAATATATATATATTTTGTGTGTGTGTGTGGTGGTGTGTGTTGTGTGTGTGTGTGTGTTGTGTGTGTGTGTGTGCGTGTGTGTGTGGTGTGTGTGTGTGCGTGTGTGTGCGTGTGTACGTGTGTGTAGTGTGGGTGTTACGTCTTGTGCGTGTGCGCAAGCTTTTCTGTTCTTCAACAAAGAAAACGAAACCTTGATGCATTTCCCTTGGGCGCCCGTTATTTCACATAATACAGATAACTAAATTATATAATGTAAAAAAAGGTGATCTATAAAATGTGAATTAAAAATAATGCAACGTTGCTCAAGACGCTAAGCAAGTCGCGGTTATTCCAGAGCGTGGAAGCCAAGCGCAAGGGTCAGAAAAACCTTTAAAACAAATTGGATAACAACGTGCAGTCCCTCAGCAAAAAGAAAAAAAAAGGATAAAAAAAGTATATTTTTAAACTCACACACACTAATTATTTTGTGTGTTAATATATATATATTATATTATATATTTATATATTAAAATAAATTATTTTATATATAATATGTAATGAATATATATATAATATATATATAATAAAATATATTATATATATTATATATATATATATATATAATTACAATATATAAAATAATATATATAATATTATATATAATAAAATTTATATATAAAATTATTATATATAATAATATTAATAAATTTTAATATATAAAATATATATATATGTGTGTGTGTGTTTTGTGGGGTGTATGTGTGTGTTGTGTGTGTGTGTGGTTGTTTTGTAAATATATTTATAGTATACACACATATATTAAATTTACATATATGATATAGTTCATTTTAAATACAATTTTATGTATATAAATGTACCACACATCCATATATATATTTTTATATAATTATCAATATATATATTTTTATATATATATATATATATATTTTTGTGTGTGTGTGGGGTGGGGTGTGGTGTGTTGTTTTTGTGTGTGTGTGTTTGTTTTTTGGGTTTTTGTGTTGTGTGTGTGTGGGGTGTGTGTGGAGTGTGTGGTGAGTGGGGTGGCGTGTGGTGTGTGTGTGTGTTGTGGTGTGTGTGGGTGTGGGTGTGTGGTTTGTGTGTGTGTGGGTGTGTGTTTGTGTGTGTTGTGTGTGTGTGGTGTGTTTGTGTGTGTGTGGGGTGCATAGTTTATTCTATGTCTATACATATTAGGTGTTTTTTATTATATTTATATATATTATTTTATATATGTATATATAATTTTTAATATATGATTATGTATATATATATTTATATATATATATAATATATATATGTATAAATATTATTAATATATATATTATATATATATAAAAAATATATTATAAAATTATTATATATATAAAAAACACATAAATGGATATTTTTGGGAGGTATATTTAAAGATCGTCTTTTTTTTTTTTCAAAGGGTTTGGGATGGTTTTTAAATCAGTCCGTGTCCGAATGCGTGAAGCAATGTTTTTTTTCATCTTGACTCCCGTTTTCTTTTTGCTAGCCTTGAGGTAAAATTATAGATTGCGCAAGTTAGTCACCTTTTGAAATGCTCATAATTTTTCCTCTTTTTTTTTTTCCCCGTTTTTGTTTCATTTTTGCTAATGAAATTAAGTAGTAATAAATCAAAGTAAAGTTTAAGAATAAAAGAAAGATAAAAAGCTTTACTCCGTATGAAGGGGTAACTAACATAAATACAAAATATTTAAGTTCTTTCTTAAATAAGTAAAACCCTGAGAAATTATCATCTTATTAGCTTATAAACAAGGTTTTAGATTTTTTTCTTCATATTTTCATTTTTTTCATATTTTATAAACATATTTTGATTTATTTTTTTTTTTGATCGTTCAAAATTATAATTTAAAACCAAAAATCATAATCAATGACTTTATTACTAT
>NW_023659181.1:0-21910 GCF_015228065.2 Penaeus monodon
TTTTCCTTAAGAAACCCGTTCAAATCCTGTGTGGAAATAGGGGCGGTCAAACCCTTTTGGGAAAGGGGAAAAAAGGGGAAAGGCAAAGGCCAATATTTGTAATTTTGAAAATGCCTGATGTCCTATTTTTCTTTGGGTGTTAAGGAGAATTCCCTAAAAAAATGAACCCCTCTAAAAAACTGCAACCCCAGGAAAAAACTTCCAAATTTTTCGTGAATGGGGAAATGAGCACCTTATTTTGGGCCCATTAGGGTAATACTCCAACTCGTTTGGGATGGGTCCAAAACACAAAAAAAAAGGGCTTTAACCTTTGGGCATTTTTTTTAAAAAACCCCTTTTTCCCTGGGCACTTGCAAATTGTCTGGGTTTTCAAGTATTGTTATTTGAAACGAACCGCAAGGCAATGCGGCAAAATCTTTGTTTCAAAGAAAATATTTCTCTAGTGCATAAATTTTTTGTTTTTTTTTTTTGGGGGGGTTTTGGGGTTTGGGGGGAAATAATGAAGGGTACAAAAATCCCCCCCCAAATCACAGGTATAAGGGGAGGTTTTTTAACCCTGGCCCCCCGATCGTTTGAATAAATTTCTCCTTTGGTTGGGGGGGCTTCCCAAACTGGTTTTTCTTTGAAATTGTTTTAAGGAACCCCCATTTTTTTCCCCTTTAGGGGAAAAACCCCGATGCGGGGCAGTTCGGCCCCCCTAACAACCCTTTTGCCCGGGGGGTGGGGGGGCTTGACCCCCAAGATCTGGTGGGGCCGGGGTTTACCCCCTTATTTATGGGGAAAGACAAAAGGTTCCGGGGTGAAAGCCTTGGAGGGGTGGTGCCCCCACCCCTCTTTTCTTCCTTTTACCGGATAATCTGTGTGTTTGCCGGTGGCATCCGTATTAGGGCGGAGTCCGGGGGAGGTTTCATGTGACGCTGGCCCGCGAGCAAAAACCCTTTTGGGTCCTTTTTCTTTAAAACCCGGGTGGCTTGAATGAACCCCCCCAATTTTGGTTTGGCACCCCTATTACCAGGAGAAGGACCCCCTGGAGGTTAAAGCGTTTGCTCCCTGCCCTGACTACACACACCTCGGGCCTTTTTTTCTGGTTAGAGGGGTCTTGAAACCCGGTCCATAATGGCTGGTCAATTGGCTAGGGTCAAGACCCTTTTGGTAGCGAAGGGTCCCCTCATCTTTAAGTCTGCGATATTTTTCTTTATTGGTTTTGGGGTTTTTTAAAACCCCAATTATTTTCCCCTCAGACCCCTTTGGGAGAGGTAGGAAATGAAGAATTAAAATTTGTTAGCCAAAAAACAAAATTAGCTCTTTGTCTCACAATTGAGAATTTTCGGGAAAATAAACATCCCGGGAATTTCCCCAGCTTCCGGGGGCAAAAAATCGTAAGGTTGGCCCCCCCAAACCGGTAAAGGGGGGAAAAAGTTTTTTAATACTGTTTGGCCTGGAAAATTAAAAGTTTCTATAGAATTTGGGAAAGGGATTGAGGGTTTTGTATCAATCTGGGATTTGAAATTTTTTGAGGTTATGGAAAAATAGTTTAAGTTTTCCCAACTACCTGCATCCCCCAAGGAGAGGGAGCCTTTTTTTGGGGTTTTTGAAAAGAGAGAGTGATTTTTTGGTGGTACAACATTTTGGGGGAATTTCCTTCCTCCAAAACCCTTTAACATTAAAAGGGAATTTCCCCTTTCCCGGCCTAAGTATTTAGAAAATTTAAAAAAAAAGAATTTTTATAATAGAAATTTTTAGGAAAAATTTGTTTTTGGAAGCAAACACCATTCTTTTAAAACACCATTAGTCCTTGTTGGGTTCATGGCCACCTCAAGGTAAGCCTATTGCCCAACCCATGCGTCTTCCACTCCCAAGGTTATGGGCAGGGCCCCTTTCGGGTTTTTAAAAAAAAAAAAAAAAAAAAAAAAAAAAAAAAATTTTTAAAAAAAAAGGGAAAAAAAAAAAACAATAAAAAAAAAAAAAAAAGAAAAGAAAAAAAAAAAAAAAAAAATTTTTAAAAAAAAAAAGGGAGTAGGAGTGAGGGTTCTATTGAGGAGACTCCCCCCCCAAAGTAAGGTCTTTGGAGCCCATCATTTAGGCTCCAGAGACTAAAGGGTCGAAAAGGTTTTGGCCGCCCTTTTAGGAAAAGGATCCTAAACCTGCCCAAAAAGACCCCAGCTGCCACAACATCCACAGGGCCTCCACTGCTAGACAGAATGCCCCTAAACAAAGGCTCAGGTTCGCCCTTTGCCTAGGAAAAGAAAACCTAAAACCTGTCCAAGGGAAACCTGTGGAAAACATTTTTGACAGTAAACAATTAAAAAGGTACCCCCAGGATCCGGGAAAAGGGGACACCTAAAGGGTGTGGGGCAAACCCTTGACCACGGTTTCTCCAAAACACCTTATGAAAAAATATCTAAAGAACGGGATCCCTAATCGAAGGGAACGTCAGGGGAATTCTGCAAAAGGGGAAGAAACTGCAACTCTGAAGCTTCATGGAACCCAGTCTGTTATGCCTAAAAGAGATTATGAAGGGAAAATCGTCCATTTTCCTGAGGGGATTCCCATTCAAGCCCATTATGGAAAATTTTGACAATGGACCCATGGAGGTACAGTAAGGGGGACATCAAGATTTTCCCCTTTCCAGGCCATCCCCTCAGACAACACTGCGGGTAAGCTGTGAGATAGGCTTGACACCCCTTACACTGTTGCATCCATCTACCTTCCTCCCAAATCTGAACTTAAATGATTTTGGAAGATGTACTTGGGCATTGCCACATCCTTTCTATTTTTGGGAAAATTTTAATGGTCGCATTCCCTCTGGGCACACTTTGTGCAACCCTCAAAAAAAGGGGCATTCTCTAGTATAGCCCTATCAATAGGCTCACCTGATTCACGTTGAACTTCCTTGGCGGTCATGAAGACTTGCATGGACGTGACGATTTTCCAAATACTTTTTAGAGGGGTGAATGGTTTTCCCCACCAAATGGAGTGCAGAGTGGCGACTTGAACTGCGGACTGGAATCTTTTAGATCAACTGCAGTTTTTCAAGGTCTGTGAATGTTTCCAGGTATTCAAGATGCTGTTAATCACCTCACATCACGAAAAGTAGCGGCCATTCCCTCGACCTCCAGTCCATGGGGTCTGATGAGTGCCAACAAGCTGTCGAGCAAGAAAGGGCTCTTTAAAGGCAAATAAAACACGCCCCACTTGTAACCTTGATCAATTACAAGAAGACCCGGCCAAGGGCCCAGGCGCTGCTAAAGGAGGCTAAGGGAATCGTGGAGACAGTATGTCTCTTCGTTTAAAACTCTGGGACCCCCGTAGCATGGGTAGGGGAACAAGGTGCTAGTCGGGGAAAGAGAAATACCCCTTTTCCCAACCTGTCTAAAATATGAGGCTAACATAAAAGAAAAAAAATGTTGAAAATGGCTAGCTAAATCCTGGCAGAGATCACTCTGGGCATCTTAATTGCTCGATTCTCCACTTTTCGGGCGGAACAAGAACAAACCCAGTGTCGTTCTTCGTAGGCTGCAGCAGAACTTCCATACAACTTGCCTTTTTGCGCAAGGGGGGGGATGGATCTGCTTTTGCACTCTGCGTAAACGCCCCCGGAAGGGGACGGGATTTTCCCTACCAAAAAATATCTCACTTACCAAGAGCTCCCAGAAGTTCCCGTTTTAAACCTATTTAATAGGGTCTATAGAAGGGGACAGTGGCCATCCCAGGAGAGAAGCTATAATCATTCTTTCCTAAACCTGGCAAAGATGCTTCCGCACCAGGAAATTTTTCAGACCCAAATTTCCCTCACCAGCTCACTGCAAACTGTGGAGAAAAAGGTCAACTTCAGGGGTTTCATGGGGTGCTGGAAAAAGAAAAAATGGTTGCCCCCATTCAATATGGGTTTAGAAAATTAAAATCAACCACAGATCACTTGTGAGGGTGGAAACTGTAACGGAATTCTTCGCACAAACACGTCCCATGTAGCATCTTTTTTGACCTTGAAAAAGGCTTACGATACTACTTTGGGAAACTGGCATCTCAGAAGCTGTATGACTTGGTTTTTAAAGCCACTTACCTACTTTTAAGTTTAGAGTTCGGTAGGAAACATTTCTCTAACTGGAAATCAGCTGGAAAAGGGGGCCCCCAAAGGGGTGTCTTAAGTGACCCTGTTTGCCCTTGCTATAAAAACATTGTAAAGGTTTTTCCAATGCTGTCTCATGTTCTGTATGTGGATGACTTTTAAAATGTACTGCTCAGGGGAAGCTTACAGGATGTTAAAAAACGCATGCAACGCAATAAATCAGGTTGTACATTGGGGAACACATTTTCCAAAACGAGGAAGTTCCATCCTTCCCTCTATAAGGAGCAAAAACCCCTGCAATTTGCCAAGAGGGGAAAATCTTGGGTCTAATTTTTGACTCAAAACTTACATGGTGGGCCCCCTCCAAACAGTTAAAAGTGAAGGGGTAAAAAGAAAGGGGGTTTTTAAAGGGGCAGACCGCAAACCTTTAGGCTTTCCTTCGTAAAAAAGCTTGACTTTTTAAGCTTATTCTCTGCAAATCCCACTGTTTTTTTCCGGGGGGTTGGACTCGGTTTTATAATGAAGCCCAGAAACGTACTGGGGTTTCAGGTCTTCACCTGTGGAGTCCCCGTATGCTGAGAGTGGAGAACCACCTCTTTCATTACCCGGGACTACATGAACCTGATTTACTACACGAATACAAAAGGGTTCTGGGTCCCTACATCCACTTGGTTTTCAACCCCTTGAGGATAGCCATCCTATGGGGGGAGAATGAGGAATCTTGTAGAAGGAACTTAATTTAAGTTCACTAAAGGTTCTGGGTGTTGGAATTCCCAGTTCCCCCCTTGGCTAAACAAGTCGAATGGTTTGGGCGGAATTGGGAAAGGGAGAGATCTGAAGCAGAAGTCATAGGAGATTTCTTCAGCACATTTCTAAGTACCAAGGACGAGCAATATTACAGTGGGTTCGAAAACGAAAAAAAGGTGTGGGCTTTGCACAGTGAGCAGAAGGAAGACTCATCTGGCAGTCTTTCTCTAAGCACCTCGATCTTCTTGAGAGTTACATGCCCTCCTTGCACAGTTAAATACTGAATCTTTGAACATTCTTTGTGATATTTTGTGACTCGTAGTGCCCCTTTAAAAGCAATAGAGCTTAAAACTCTCACATCCAATAGTAGGGAGGTTCAAAAATTGGCTTGCACTATGTCAACACGTAAAAAAATAACTCTGTGTTGGTGTGGTGTGGGCTTTGCAGCAGTGAGCAGAAGGAAGCTGGGGATCTGGCAGTCTTTTTTCTAGCAGCCTCGATCTTCATTGCAGAGTTACATGCCTCCTTGGGGAGCAGTTAAGATGACTAAGATCTTATAAACCTTCCTTTGTGATATATTGTGACTCGTAGTGCCTTGCAAGCAATCAAGGCTTAAATCATCACATCCAAATGAGGGAGGTTTTAAGATTGGCTTGCACGATGTCAACCCGTAAAAAAAACTCTGTGTTTGGGGGCCGGCATCTTGGGGTCAGTGGGAATGAACGACTGATCAGAAGGCCAAGGCAGCTGCCGCTCAGCCTGTGATGCTCGTTTTCCTCTCCCCACAGCCTGAAACCCCCCAGGATTGTCTTCGCGATAAATGGAAGGAACAAAGGAGGCATATCTCCAAAATAAACCGCGAAGATTTTAAAATGACCTTTCATTGGGTGCTACCCTCCCCAAACCCAAAAGTGGGAAATTCTTAACAAGGCTAAAAAAATCGGGGGAACAAGAAATTACTCTGGGGCCGTGATGGCTAAAAGTCAAACACTTTTTGGGAATCCAAAAGCCCTTAACATCGCACATGCATAGAAAGATGTGGGAACATTTTCAGACCAAAGACGTATGTACTTTCTCCCCCATATACACGAGGAATGTATTGGGGGAGGATTGTGACATAAAGGGGCTTATTAGTTTTTGGGAACTAATTTTTAATAAAATTTAAATTTTGCATAATATTTACTTTAAAATTTTCGTGATGAGTTTAAGCTCTTGATTGCTTGCAAGGCACACGAAGTTTGCAAATATCCAATAGAATATTTTGTAAAGATCTCTAGTCATCTTAAAATATTGCAAGGATGCCATGTAACTCTGCAGTGAAATCGGGCTGCTAGAGAGAGACTGCCAAATGCAGTCTTCCTTCTCTCCTGTTCAAAAGCCCACACCTTTTCAGATTTTGAAAACCATCTTATATATTCTCTGATCCTTGGGACTTGAAGTGTATTGGGAAAAATCTCCCCTAACTTCTGCTTTGGATCTCTCCCCTTTCCCAAATTTCCGACCAATCCAATTCGACTTGATTAATCCAAGGGGGGATTGGGGAAAATTCCAACACCGAAAACCCTTTTGAGATTTAAATTCAGATCTTTTCCCAAAATTCCTATTCTCCTCCAAGATCGGCTTTCTAAAGGGGTTTGAAAACTAATCTGGATGTGATCCTAGAAAACCTTTGTAGTCTCATGTAGTAAATCAGGGTTTATGTAGTCCCGGGGTAATGAAAAAGATGGTTTCCCACTCTCGCATACATGGACCCTACAGGGGAAGACCTAAGCCCCAGTACAATTCTGAGAGCTTTTATTATGAACTGAGTCCCAAAATCGGAGAATATGGGAGTTGCAGATGAATAAGCTCCATCTAGTCAGCTTACTAAAAATAGGCGCTCGTCAAAACCGCAGAGCGGGGGTGGTCTGCCCCCAAGAAAATGTGAAAAAAACCGTAAAAAACTAAGCACTTTTTTAGCCATCACTTTTACTGTTTGATGTGAAGCACCCATGTAAGCCTTGAGTCAAAATTAACCCAAGTACTTCACCTCTTGGACAAATTGCATTTAGGTTTGCTCCTAAATAGAGGGAAGGATGGAACTTCCCTTGTTTGTGGAAATGTAAGCCATGGTCTTACTTGGGGAAATTTTGAACCCATGGTATATTGCCCACTGTACACCTGATTTTTTGGGCAGTCCCCATGTATCCTTGCACATCCTGTAAATTTCCCTTCCTGAGCAGTACAGTGTAAAGTCATCCACAAATAGATTACATAAGATAGCATTTATAGTATTGGAAAAACAGGGTCACACCTAAGACACTCCCTTGTGGGACCCCTTCCAGCTGATCTTCCGGGTTTAGAGAAACTGTTCCCACCCAAATTCTAAACTTCCTGTTAGCAAGGAAGCTTTGTAAAAAGGTAGGTAATGCTGCTTTTAAAACCCAGTCTCATACAGTTTTCATGAGTATGCCATGCTTCCCAGTATAAAGGTCAAAGAAGACTGCTAACATGGACGTCGCTCTGTGAAGAATTCTGTATAGCAGTTTCCATCCTCTCAATTTTCTAAACCCATATTGATATGGGGTCGTACATTTTCCTTTTTAGCACCATGTCAACCTGAAGTTTACCATTTTCGCCATCAACTTGCAGATGCTACTGGGCGAGAGAAATTGGTCTGTAATTTCCCGGTGTGGAAGCATCCTTGCCATGTTTAGGGACAGGAATGATTATAGCCTCTTTCCATGTGGGGTGGCACTGTGCAGAGCTGCAAAGCAGAGTCCTATCTCCTTGGGGCAAAAAATGGCAAGTTTTTTTGGAAGTTCTGCTGCAGTCCTACTGTTCAGCCAAAGAGTGGAGAATCGGGCAATGTAAGATGCAACAACTTTTTTGTCTGTGAGGATTATGCCATTTATCTTCAAAAGCAAAGGTGGTGACATGGATGTGGGTCTTTCCAAGCGATCCTACATACCTTGTCCCATTTCTCATGTTAAGGGGGTCCCAGAATTAATCAAGGAGACATACTATCTCCACAACATCCGGCTAGCCTCCTTTAGCATTCGCCTGGCCTTGGCTTGGTCTTTTTTGTAATGAATCAAGGTTACATCACTGGGGCATCGTTTCAACTGCCTTAACGCAGCTTCTCTTGCTTTTGACAGCTTGTTGGCATTCATTAGACCACCATGGTACCGGTGGTCAATGGTACTGCCCGCTACATTTAGGAATGAATGTTTCTGCCGCAATGTGAATTCATGATGTGAAGTGATTAACAGCTTTCTTGAACCACTGGAAATCATTCCAAAAGATCCTTGCAATACTGGGGTTGGGCTAAAAGGGGTTCCGTCCTTTTCATATTCAAGTCGCCATCCCTACACTTCATTCACCCCTCCAAAATTTTTGGAAAAATGGCCACCTTTTCCCTTTTTAGTTTTCAATGATCCCGGGCCCAAATAAATTCAAAACCCTTTAATCAGGGGTTTAACCCAAATTGGGTATGCTGTATTGGGGAATGTCCCAGTTTGAAATTTTGGAAAAATTTTTGGGAGTTTTTTAAATGTTTTAGTAAAACGCATCTACCGGGGAAAATGGGTCCCCGGCCCTTCCTCGAGGGTTTCCCAAAGTACTCCCAGAGGGGATGCCAACCACTTTAAATTCCCAAGAGAGAAATGGATTGGCAACTTTCAAAAAATAGATCTTCCAAATCCCTCTATGTTTGGGGATTGTTGGGGGAAGGGAGTGGATGCCCAAAGCGTGTAGGGGTTTTTTCCAAAAACCCCCCCCCCGTGCCTTCACCTTCCGTTTTTGTTTGGGAGGTTGGGGTGGCCTGGAAAGGGAAAATATGGGCAACCGATCCCCAAAATCTAAACCCCCTGAGGTCCCCCTTATCAAAGATCCCATAAATGGGCTTGAATTTGGGAAACCTCTAGGGAAATCAGATGATTTTCCCTGGGCATAATCTTTTGTAGGCATACATAAATTGGGTTACATGAAGCTATCAGATGTTGCATTTCTTCCCACTTTACATGAATTCCCTGACAGTTCCATGGATTAGGGTATCCAGTTCTTTATATTATTTCTTCTAAGGTGTTTGGTAGCACCTGTGGTCAAATTTTCCCCACACCTTTAGGTGTCCCTTTCCAGGATCTTGGGAGAATCTTTTGAGGGGATGTTTACCTGTGGAACTAGTTCCACAGGCTTCCTGGAACAGGCTCAGGATTCTTTGCCTGGGCAAAGGACTGACATGAGCCTTTGCTTCAGGGGCATTCTGTCTAGCAGCGGAGGCCCCTGTGGATGTCGTGGCAGCTGGAGCTGTCACTGTTGAGGCTCATGGAGCCTGCTCGATGGCTCCAAAGATCGCACTCTGAGAGGAGTCTTTTGAAACAGCCTCAGGATTCCTTTGCCTGGGCAAAGGGTGTACCTGAGCCTTTGCTTCAGGGGCACTCTCCCTAGCAGTGGGGGCCCCCTGTGGATGTGGTGGCAGCTGGGGATGTCAACATTGAGGCTTCTGGGCCTTAACTGATGGTTCAAAATACCTTACTTTGGAAGGAGGAGTCTCCTCAAGAGACCCTTCACTCCTTGAGGACTGAGGTTTAAAGGTAGTGGCAGAGTGTGTGGTGGAAAAAGTATTGGAGGGCAAGAGATGGCAGGAAGGAGGATGGGCTAGAACCGAAGCAAAGGACTTAACTGTGTAAAACAGCACACGGGAATATCGCTTTGCCTCTGGAAAACTAATTTTCCCTTGCTCCTTATTACCAATACTTCTTTTTAAATTTTTGTACTTTTACATTGCTTTGAAGAAGTTTCATGAGCTTCTTTGCAGGGGTAATGGCTTATTGAGCCTGGACAGTTTTCATCTCCTTGATGGCTGTTGTACCACACTGTACACACACTCTAGGTTGTCCAGTTTCAAGAGTTGGTTCCATGCCATAACCCTGGTAGTGGAAGCACCATCCCAAACTTAACTGATTCTAGAAGAACTAATGTTTCAAAGTTAGGAGAACTAGTGTCGACTGTTCCAAATCATCAACTTTCTTCTTAAAACGTTTTACTGCCATTTCATTAAAAATTCTTTGGTTCCTCTAACAGTTTCTCCTCATCAGGTCTCAGGAAAAGACAATTCCCTTACACTGATTGATGTTTTTGTGAGGAGAACTTGAGCCTCAGTAATGTCACATATCGCACATCAGTCTCATCTTGTGATGAAACCAAAAACTATCAGGCTACATCTCGCTGTGAGGTGATGCGAGGATCACATTGAACATGCCTCACTGTTTTCCGATGTACTTCTAAAATATAAAGATCCTGATTGATAAACCATCAGTGGTCTTCACTACTAGGTACTTACTATATGAGATACTTTCATATTTACCAGGTAAAATTTCCTTAATGGATTACCTGGTTTGGGAACCATTATGATTCCCATTCTTCCCCTTTGGAAGCTGGAAAGTTTCCAGAGTGACATGTGTTCCCTAGGGAATGGCCAGGGGATTGCGTAGGTTGCCAGGGAGAGACCAAGATCTTTGTAAATTTGCAAATCATCCACTATTACAGTACTGATGGCAGTCGCGGGACCTATGTGCTACCGACTGAACAGTACCTGTTTGACCCTAGCCATATTTGACCAGCCAATTGATTTGACCGGGCCTTGATTAAGCCTAACCAGAATAAAGTACCAAAGATGTGTACACGCATGGCAGACACACATGGGAGATTTTCTCCCTGGACAAAGATGGAATGAACCCGGGGTGAGTGCACCATCCTCTCTCATAGGTCTTGGTGCACCAGGAAGCCATTTTGTCTGATCCCTCACTGGTGACCCCTCCAGTATAGGTATCCCTCTGGTCCAGCTCACCAGATCATTGGGACCTCAATCCCCCCCACCGTAGCAAGGCAGCTTCCATTAGGGGGGGAATCAAAGGTGAACAAACCAAAATGTCATCTAAAGAATCTGATGCCTGCTGTGCAGAATCTTGTATGCCAGAATATACATAGGCTTAGCTGTGTTCTACTATATGTGTTTGCCTAACGGACGGTCCTTGGTCGGTTAAATGTCGGGCAATTTATCTAACAACTTGCCTAGAATCTCCTTACCCGCACTAAATGCGAATGGCCCTTGCATACCCTTTTCTGATGCTGTAGTGAATGGTTCAGCTGAATTGGGGGATATGGAAGAAGCGGTGCCAGAGAAAGCAGACACAGGCAGTTTAAATTCAGCTATCTGGAGATCTGTGACCTCGTAATCTATAAAACCCAATGCCCACTATCAAGAGGCAAAGGGGCAGGTACCATATTTACCTACCAAGGCTGTTACATTCACTAGAATGTTATGGAAGGCGAATTACTACAGACTCCGGCACCATTAAGTGTGCCAAACCATCATTGTCAACCCACATGCAATGCTTTGATGAGCGGGATCATGTGATGTGGCCGTGAGATTGTGCGTTAGGTATTGCTGAGGGGAAGCAATTTTATGATGATAGAATGAGACCTAGAAGGTCTCGCAAAAGACATGGAATGTGAAGGAGGTGGAGGAGAGACAGGGGACGGATTGGTAGTTGCAGGGAAGAGACAGGGGGGGTAATGAGAGGGGTAAGGGGAGGAGAGTGGTGTGTATGTGGTCGTGTATGTGAGTGATACAATCAGTGATATATGTAGTTCTAATTACACCTAGATTAGATCCTGTTATACCCTTTTAAAACAAACATTGGCTAGCGATACCTCAGACAAGAGCTGAAAGTCGTCTAAACACCCCTTCACTCACGGGGACTTCCAGTATCAATGAAAGAGTATGCAACCTCCTTAAAAATCTTAGCAGGTAAGAGAGGGGCCCCATTCCTGTGTTCATATACCAGCACTAACAACACGAGACAAAAGACGACAAACTACCCCAGAGACATGCATTTCCCTCTCCTGTTTCGAAACCTCCCATTCTTCCTCAAAAAATTAAAACCACTCTTAAAATAAGCCCTTTCCCTTTTCATCCCACGATAAATTTTAAAGGGTGTGCCCCCTGATCCGGGACCACGGCATTTATTAACACGTGACCCTGCCTGTTCAGAACGGACAGAACTGCCGAGCAGACCACCCAGATAGACTACGACACAAAGTATTCAAAGTATGTGGTCCAGAAGATCATAGATATTTTAGCGAGTGTGGAAGTGGGGGTTTGCCCCCGCAGCGGTACGCAGGCCAAGGGGCCCCCGGTACATCTATCTCCCCACCTTTGGGCCCGCACCAGTGGAGCCCAGTTCATTTTCCCTAAGCTGATATTTTATTTTTCCCCTTATTATTTCCCCGGCAAACTTGCTACCCCTACACATTTCCACCCCTTTTCTGATACATTTGCAAGGACTTTAAGGAAGCTTTTCGAAAGAAACTGTTGACTTTTTCCAAAAATTTTTACGCCAGCGGGGAGGTGGGGGATACTAAACCGGGAAAAAGTTCCCCAACCCACTCTAGTAACCATTTTTTGCACCGTGCGTCAAAGTCCGGATAGACTCGCCCATTGCATGAGCTTACTCAAATTTTTTTAAAGAAAGATAAAAATCACCCTTTTAAAAATAAGTAGGTAAATGGTGATCTCTTCTGTCTCAAAAATACTAAATGAAAACCCAACGACTTTTGATTTCCAGCAAATGTTTAAAAAACTCTATCCTTCGCACGTAGGATTTCGTGGTGAGTCGATTCGGCCGCCATGGGGGCACGATGTAGAAAAACCTTTTGGACTCCCTGAAGGTTTACTTCCACACCCAAAAAAAATTGGGTCAACAGAGGATTTGAGCCCGAGAATTTAATGCTGGAGCCATCCCCGGGACCCACCTTGATACAGCTGTAAAAAAGGGGTTTTCTCGGGAGGGGGGGAATCATTTTCAGGAGAGAAAAAAGGGAGGTGATTCGAAGTAAGGTAAGGGAAGATGAGCAAGAAGAAGTAAATCAGAGTCAGAGGCTTAGGGGAGAAACCTAGCAAGTCTGCAGGCCTTTACACAAATCGACTTTTTGCCATTTTTTTTAAGGGAGGAGAATTAAGAGTATGTAAAAAAACAAAAAGGACTCTAACAACAGCACGGCAAAATTACTTTTTTTGAGATATCGCGACTGGGTTAGCGGATGAAAGAAAAAAGTACTTGCAGTAATTCCCATATACAGAAAATGATTGGCTAATAGTACACAAATGGGGGACACGGAAAAAGAAATATGATCCTTGTGAGAAGTGAGAAGCCAAGTAGCACCATCTTGACTCTCCTGTCGTCGGGATTCAGTGGCAAGAGGCACACTTTCCTCCCATCATTAAGCTCCTTCATTTCCTGCAGGAAATTCAGGGTAGCTTGGTTTTTGGGCATAACAATCATGCCCTGGTCTATGGCAACCTGGATTGCAAATGGATTTTTCTCTGCATCTCCAATGCTCTCACAATGGTAGGCATGTCGAGCTTCAGATTTAGATTGAACCTCAAACACTGTCTCTGGCTTGGGTAGTTTCAGCCCGCCCTTTCGGCTTGGATTCTGGGCTACAGTCGTGGGAGCAGCAGATGTTTCAGCTGGTTCAGGTTGTGCTCCCATCTCGGTCAGGGAGGGACGCCTGAGGGGTATCAGAGCCTGGAGAGGACAACATGAGAGTCCATCTGCTGGACAATCTCATGGACAGACATGTTTTTGTCTGATGTCGTGTCCATTTTAGCAACAAGTTTGACAGAGTCAACCTGTGCTTTGGAGTTCTCTTGTCACTAGAAGCCATGTATGGCTTCCAAGTGACTCCATGGTCCGTCAGCTTTTCTCTATTTTGTGGGAGATTTGTTTAAGTTTGCCAGAAATATACAGTTATTCATCTTTCATGCCCCCACAGAGTCCAACAAGGGGAAACTGTCTGTAGAACTAATGGTCTAACACCCACGAGGGGTGGTGAGAGGATATACACAGCCAATGGCCATTGTAATGCCACCAGGGGACCAGGTGATTCCCAATGGGACATTGACTGTTGACCCTAGTTCTAAAAGGAGCCACCCAAGACCCCCACCCCGCGACAGGCCCACCGTCTTCGGGAATAAAGGCCCAAAGGGTATGTTGCTAGCCTAGGGATATCATGAGGCTTTCCCTCAACCTCCCCCCCAAACGGGAGCTGCCTGCTGGTGGGGGTTGAGGTCCCAAAAGGCTTTCCGGGGCCCACCAAAATAGAGAGGGATGGTGCCCCCACCCCGGGTTATTCCATATTCCCCTTTTTTTTGCCGTTATGTTGTCTTTACTAGGGAAAGGAGCCTGGGGTTGAGTGATGGCTGCTGTCCCCCTGAGCTAGAACACATTTTTGGTCAAGTCAACGGCGATCAAATATAGCTAGAGTAAAGCAGCACTGTCCATCAGTAGGCATGGTTCCGAGACTGCCATCAGTAGTAATGTGGTTGTTATTTTTTCTTACCCCGTGGGTGGTAATTTTGACCCCCCAATATAGTTTCCCCATCTTTTGGACTCCTGGTGGGGGTAGGGGGGGGTGAGGAATAAGTTTCCAAATTTTACGATTCAGCCTTCCTGCCTTTGAAAATTTCCCCCGGGCCCACTCCCCTGGAAACGTCCATTAAAATCTGGCCCTTTTCTGTTCCAAAGGGGAAAAAAAAGGGGAATCAAAATAGCCCCCAGGCTCAAACCCGGGTAAAAAAGGAGAAAGGTCCCCTAAAGCTTTTAAGGAAAATTTTACCTGGTAAATAAAAAAGATTCATAAGAAGTACTAGAGGGAAAAACCCTGAGGGTTTATAATCATGGTCTTGACCCCCCAACGGAAGCCCCCTTCCCCACGGTGGGGGGGTTTGGGGCCCCCAATGATCTGGGGCCGGACCAGAGGGTTACCCATACTGGGGGCCCCATGGGGGATGAGACAAAGCTTCCTGGGCCCCAACTATAAAGACTGACTCCTCTTGGAAAAGGGGAAACCCCCCATTTTAAATTTCCCGTGCGGGGCACCCCGTTTTCCAGGAGACAGGGAGTCCTGGGTTGAGCATTGCACGGGGCCCTGCACTAGCAACAACCTTTTGGCCCTTTATTCTGGTTAGACGGGTGGTTGTCAAGGCCCGTAAAAATGGCGGAAAAGTTGCAGGGTCAAGAAACACATTTAGCGTTAGCGTAGGTCCACGACCCCACATACTGAAATATGGCTGCTTTAATTTTTCACCCCCCTGTGGTTGGGGTTTCTGTGCCCCAACTATTTTTCCCCTTTTGTTGGACCCAGGGTAGGGGGGGGGGTGGGGAAAGAAAAATTTCCCATTTGTATGAACTACAAATTTTACAAAGATTCTCCCCCCTCCCATTACGCAATCCCCCGCCCTTTCCCCTTGGGAACACCATGTTGCCCTTTTTGGAACCTTTTCCAGTTCCAAGGGCAAAAGGGGAAGTAAGGGTTTCCCCGGGCTCCAAACCGGTAAAAAAGGGGAAAAGCCCCTCCTAAACCCAAAAGGGAAAAATTTCCCGGTAATATAAAAGCTTCAAAAGAAAAGTATGTAGGAAGACATTGGGTGTATAAAACAGGATCTTATATTTTAAAGTACATCAAAAATTGTTTGAGTAGTAAACGTGCCCCGCACACCCACAGCGAGAGGGACGATAGTTGGGGTTTTGCCCCCAACGGTGACTGTCTGCATGCCAATGCGCTTTCCCGGGCTCAAATTTTGTTCTGTCACAAAACCTAAATCTGTAAGGGAATTTTTTTCCCAAGACTGATGAGGTTTTGGGGAGAAAGTTAGGGAACAAGAAAATTTTAAGTAGTGGCATAAAACTTTTTAAAAAAAAATTTGAGGTTTGGAATTTTAACATTTTTACCCTTTTTAAAAATTGGTTAATTTGCTGGTCCAGCCAAGGTAAAGCCTACCCCAACCATGGGGTGCTTCCACGCCAGGGTTTATGGGCCAACTTTTGCCGTTTTAAAAGAAAATGGGAAAACCAAGAGTATATTTTAAGTGTGGTACAACTGGTCATAAAGGGAGACAACTGTCCGGGCCCAAATGCTTTTAAGCAAGGAACTCTAAAGTCTTCAAAGAAATGTAAAAGGTACAGATTAAAAAAGGAAGATTGGAAAGGAGCAATAAAAAAGTTATTTTTCCGGGCAAAGCGACAGCCTGTGTGCGTTTTCCAGCCAGGTAGGTTTTTGCTCGGTTTACCCCACCCTCTTCCCCCCAAACCCTTGCCCTCAATGCTTCATAAAACACACACCGCCACCCTTTTAACCCTCGCCCAAAATTGCTGCACTCCTGGTGGATTTTCCCACCGAAACGGGAGTGGGAGTGGGGGGTTTTTGGGAGCCCCCTCCCCCCAAAAGTGGTCTTTGGGCCATCATTAAGGCCCAAGAGGCCTCAACGGGACGCTCCAGCTCCCACCAACCCGGGCCTTGCTGCTAGGAGACCCCCTGAAGTAAGGCTCCCCCCGTTTTTCCCCGGGAAAAAGGAATCTAAACCTGTGTAAAAGACCCCAGCTCCCACACATCCCGGGGGCCTCCCGAGCAGAATCCCCCCAAAGCAAAGGACCCCGCTCTTTACTCAGGAAAAAGAAATCCTAAACCGCCCAAAGGGGAAAACTTGGGGAAACTAGTTCCACAGGAAAACAACCATTAAAAGGTTTTTCCGGGATCATGGAAAGGGACACCCTAATGTGGGGAAAAACCTTGAAAACAGGTGCTCCCAAACACCTTATGAAAAAATAATATAAAGAAGGAGCCCTTCCAGGAACTGTCAGGGAATCAGAAAAAAGGGAAGAACGAACTCTGAAGTTATTAATCCTTTTGGTGATGTCTGCAAAAATTATGACCAGGGAAAATTGCCTTTTCCTGAAGGTTCCATTAAGCCCATTATGGATTTTTGACAATGGCCCTCAGGAGGAGTGATTGGTAAAAGTTTCCCCTTCCAGGCCATTTCGCAGACAACACGCAGGGAACCCCTGTGAGAATAGGTTTGACCAACCTTACACTGTTGCCCATCCCCCCTTTCCCCACAAATCTGAACATAATGTTTTGGAAATCTACTTGACATTGCCACATCCTTTTTACAGGGGGAGATTTCAATGGTCGCATCCCTCTGGGGACAACTTTGTGAAACCCCCCGAGGAAGGGCCCTTGGGTCCTTGTTTTTAAGAGTAATGCATTTTTATAAACAATGAACCCCCAACTTCCAAATCAAACTGGGACATTTTAAAAATAAACCATCATACTACCTGATTCCATAAAACCTATTGGGGGTCATGGGCGACAATTTCCAAAAATTTTTTTGGGGAATAAAGGTATTCCATAAAATGGGTGCGAGATGGCGATGAACATGCGGAGGAATTTTTAGACAACTGCAGTTTAAAAAGGATCGGAATTTTTTTCCAGTGTGTTAAATGCTGTTAACACCAACACAAATCCCCTTTGAGAAAAACACCTTCCCAAAAGTAGCGGGCAAACCAAAAAAACCTCGGAAACCAGGGTGGTTGTGAGCAAAAGCGTAGGCAAGAAAAGCTGCTTAATTTATTTTAAAACGACCCCAGCTTTGGGGACCTTTTATAAATTACAAAAAGACTAACCAGGGCCCCGGGCGTGGCTAGAGGGGGCTAAGGGACGTCGTGGAACATTTGTCTCCTCTGCAGGGGGGATGGGACGGGGGCGAAATCGCTGGGAGAAACCCATGTAAAAACCGCTTAAAAGATAGATGGCATAATCATCAAGACAAAAGTTGCAAAATTTAGCTAAATTGGAAGGATCCCCGGGAGCATTTTACACTGCTCGACCTTACTTTTGGGGCCCGAAAGGAAAAACCCCCCAGTGCGTTCTTCATAGGATTGCGCAGAACTTCCTATAACTTGCCTTTTTTTTGCGCAAGGGTGGGGGACTTGCTTTAGCTCTGCCGAAGACGCCCCAAGAGTCGAATTCCATACAAATGATATTCCTTACCGAGAGCCCCTAAAATTTCCCCTTTTAACCTTTTAAATGGGATCTTAGGGGGGACAGTCCCATCCAAGGAAAGAAGGTTTCATTCCTTTCCAAACCCGGGAAAAAGATCTCCCCCCAGGAAATTCAGCCCAATTTCCTCCCCCGTGCATCTCCCACGCTGGGGAGAAAATGGTAATTCAGAGACATGGTTGTAAAAAAAAAAACGGTTGACCCAAAACCCCATGGTTTTAGAAAACTGAGAGCCCACAAGAAATTTTTGGGAGGAGGGAAATGCTATATGGAATTTTTGCACAGCGACGCACAGATAGCAGTTTTTGCCCTTAAAAAAGGCCTACAATTATTGGAGCATGGATATCAGAAGCGTATGACTTTGGTTTTTAAGAGGAGTTTCCCCTACCTTATACAAAGTTTCCCCTTGCTGAAGGAAGTTTAGATTTGGGTTGAACAGTTTTTCTTACCGGAAGACCTGGAAGGGGCCCAAAAGGGGATTGTCTTAAGTGGACCTTTTTTGCTTTTTGCTAAAATGCATCAAAAGGGTTTTTCCCAAGGGGTCTCGAATCTGAGGGAGCTTACCTGTACGTCAGGGGGAAAGCTTACGGGATGTGCAAGGACCATGCAGATGCAATAAATCAGGGTACATGGGAACAATCATGGGTTTTAATTTTTTCCAACAAGACCATGGTTACATTTTTCCCAAACGAGAAAAATTTCCCTCTCCCTCTATTTAGGGCCCAAACCCCCTATAATTTGTCCAAGAGGGGAATACTTTGGGTCTAATTTTTGGCTCAAAACTTACATGGGGGCCTCACATCAACAGTTTTAAAATGAAGGCTACAAAAGGTTATATTTTTCGGGTTCTTTACATTTCTTGGGGGGGAGACCAAAAAGCTTTGCACTTTACCAAGCGCTTTTCAAGAAACGATAGGAGTGGGCTTATTTTCTGCAACCCCCCGTCTCCAGTTGGATCCGTTCATAATGAAGCTTCAGAAACGTATGGGGCTTAAAGGGTTTCACGTAGAGCCCCGTTTTGAGAGGGAAAAAACCCTCTTTTTATTAAAACCCCGGACTACAGAACCCGATTTTTACGAGATACAAAGGGTTCCCGGTCTCCATCCGATTGGTTTTTCCCCCCCGAGGTAAACCCATCCTATGGTAGGAGAAAAAGGGAAACTTGGAAGATCGAATTTTTAAAAATGACTAAAGGGGTTTTGGCTGTTGGGGGTTTCCCAAATCCCCCTTTAACTAACAAACCGAGTGGTTTGGCGGAATTGGGAAAGGGGAGACTAAAGAGAATCAGAGAGGATTTTTAAAACCCTTTTAAGTACCCAAAGGGTCAGGCAATAATAAGAGGTTCGAAATCGAAAAGGTGTGGGCTTTGCAGCGGTGAGCAGAAGAAACTGCTTTTGGGTGTTTTCTTACAGCTTGGATCTTCAGCGGAGTTAATCCCCTCCTGCAGCAGTTTTAAAATGATAAGATCTTTTGAACCTTATTTAACAATTTGACCTCAAAAGCCTTGCAAGAGTTAACCAGTGAGGGAGGTTCAAATTGGGGGACTGTTTATCATGTAAAAAAAAAATCCTCTCCACACACGGCCGAAACCCCCATCAGGAGTGTCTTTGCAAAAAATGGGAAGGAACAAATGGGATACCCCTGAAACAATAAGAGAGATTGATATACCCTTGGGAAGGGTGACCCGCTCCCCCCCAACTGAAAAGTAGAAGTTGATTTAAAGGACGAAGATTCGGGGACAAAGACTAATCTGGGCCCCTGATGGCTAAAAATGAAACGTTTGGAGGTGCCTGAGCCATTAAAAGGGCGCAATAGCGTTACGCGGATTTTGGGAAATCAATCAACTTTAACCTCCAGGGCTCCCCTCTCTACACCACGGAGCCACGCCGGGAAAGTGGGTTTTGGGTGAATCCCTGGGAGAACGGAGGGGATCCCTTCCACCAAAGATAGGCATTTGTTTTAACCCCTTTTTATCCCTTTTCCCTGAGACGCCACTCAAAGGGTGACGCACCCAGAGAGGGGGTCAGGTCCCCACCTAAAAAAGGGGTTCCCGTGGAGAACCCATGGTCCCCTCGGATGGGGTAAGGCTATATACAAAAAATCGGGAAAACCGGGATTGTCGGGGTGCGATTTTACAAACTGTGACCAAAAGAGCGCCTTCCCCAAAACGCTAGCCAGATATTCAAAATTTTTTTTACACAAAGCATAATAAAAAAATCTGAAAAATGACGTTTATGTAGATGGTGGATTTAAAACCGCATATAACGGAAATAACGTTTTTACAAAGAAAAAATCAAATATTCACGAAAACCTTTTTTTACATGCGTGATCAATCTAAATTTTCTTTTTAAGAAAGAAATTTTTTTGTCCCCCATTATAGCAATAATTTTTTATTTTTGAAAAAGCACATATAAATATTTTTTTTTTTTTTAACTTTCCTGAATCTAGATATAGTGTGGGTTTTAGCAAAGGATAATGGCCTACCCGAGACCCAACCCCAAAACTTTAGTCCCCCATGGGGGGTAGACACTTACCCCTCTTCCTCATTAAGACAAGGGGAAAAACTGTATTTTTTAGCATGTAAAGGCCAAACCCCGGTAGCCCCGCCGATGACATTTTTTTATTTTTTGCAGGGAAAAAAATGTGAAAGTTGCCCCAAAAAAATACCCTTTTTATCTCTGCCCTCAAACCTTTTTCCAACCGATTGAGGAAACATTATGGACATGTATGGGTTTTGAATTCCCGCTAGGAATTGAGTGATAGATTTACTATCCTGGTTCGGACACCAAAGAACTATAGGTTTTGAGGATGGGAATTGAAAATATTTAAAAAAGGGAAATTTAAAAAAAAAATACAAAAAGGCTTTGATTAACTTGTGACAATGCAAAGAACTTAAAGTTCATTTTTGGTAGGAAATAATTAAAAGAAAAGTATTGATATCAAAAAATTTCTGTCGTCCAACATGACCAACATGCAAACAATAGTAGATCACAATTCTACCCTTCTTCGTAATATTTGCTTTCTTCTTTTTAGGGTTTTTTAAGCTCGTGTAATATAAATTTTTAAATTTTATACTATATCAGCTTTTAATTTAATAATTACGGTTTTTCATGTGAGATAAAATTTTGAATACTGGCTGCGGCCTGGCATCTCCAGCTCTTTTTTATGTTTGGAAATCGTGCTTGGTATCCATTACGAAAAAGCAAGCCGGGGGGCGCCCAAATTGGAACCGAAAAGGGGCATCCGCACGCGTAGACTGAGTATCAAAATACAACGATAACGAGTAAAAAAAATAATAGTTTTGTTAATCAAAAGAATGCGCATAAAATATTGCATAAAAGAGTCATTTTTTTAACAATAATCGTGGTTTTTGGTATGTGTATGTATGTGGGGTGTGGTTGTGTAGGGGGTGTTGGTGTGTGGTGGTTGTGTGTGTGGTGTGTGTGTTGGGGTGTTGTGGGTGGTGTGGTGGGGTGTGTGTGGTGTGTATGGGTGTTGGTGTTTTTGGGGTTTTGAAAGTGGTTTAAACCAGTTGAAATGAAAAGCGGAAAGATAAAACAACAGGTAAAGGGGGGAAAAGACCCGGGCCCTCCTAGCCACCTGCGGGGAAGTAGTACCACAGTGTAGGACTCTGGGATGGGGCCTATTTTTTCTATTTTGTATAGTAGAAGTAAAAGGACCTTATATTATTACCCCCATTATTTTATGTTTTGAAAAAAAAATAAAAATACTGTTAAATGCTTTATTATTAAACATAAATGATAATGATTTTAAACATAATGTAGCTAGATGAAAGGGGATTACAAGAATAATAAAACATAAAAAAAAAAACCCTTTTAATTTTTGAAATGTAGAGGTGGCGCGATCCCAAAGAGGGCGAACTTTCCCAAAGGGATCCCATTAATTGTATGGTACCAGTTTTCCCCCCGCGGCACACTTTAGTTTCCGGCCCCTTTTTTATGGCCCCCTTTTTTAAACATTTTATGTGCCCTTTTTATTTTACACCCGTTCTGCTTTTTTTTTTAATTTTTTTTTTTAAATCTTTGGTTTTTTCTTCGCCTTTTTTTTTCACTTACCTCGAGGGGGACAATAAAATGACACGTAATTTTCACCCAAAATTTTTGTTTTATTCTAACCATTCTATTACGGTTTTGAATATTATTTTAATTTTTATAAACTTTTTTTATTTTTTTTTTTCATTTTTATATT